>NW_028221440.1:3015528-3088028 GCF_014529385.1 Adiantum capillus-veneris
GGATCTCCTTTAAAACACATGGTGGTTCCTGCTTGCCATATATGGTGGAAGAAGAAAAGTACCTGATAGCCTGAGTGTAGATAAGAAGAGCAAGACTACCCAACTTCTTGCCACCAAGGATTAGATTAGTCTTGAAGAACTTGATCTGCCATGTCCTTAGGATACACTTGCAAATTCTCCTCGTGAAGCCTCTGATTGCCTAGCATTCCATGAATAGGTGGGCTAGATCTTCACTAGCTATCTTTTGCACCTCAAGCATCAATTGGACCCAATTCCTCTTTCCTTGATCTTTACATCCTCGATAGATGTTCTCCATGACTTTGTCCCACCGTTCCTCCAACCATTTTCTCTTCCATAATTTGTTGAGGGGGCTATACCAGTTATTCTTACGTATTAATGTTGTTATATGCCTTTAGAATGGGGTTTCCAGAAACGACTACTTCTGGGCCATATCCAACCATTACACTCAATCCCAGATTCACAGATTGGCACTACAACATTGTCATTCTCTTTTATCACTCTGGTGACTAACAATATCTCATAGCCATTTAGTTGATACTGGTTGCTAGAGAGCCAATGGTCTTCCAAATCTTACTGTTACCATCCCAAAAGTGAACAAGCCGATTCAATCCCTTATTATTCACTTTCCTAGCAGTTTCTATCCAGTAGGGCCTTTTTAGTGGTCCTAAAACTTTAGAAATACAGGGGGACCAATGCAAGATGGAGTTCTTGAAGTACCTGGTTTCTTCCCCCACTCCAAAACCTCAGCTACTCTTTTGCACTTCCTTATCACCTCCCATGAGATGCCCCCCTTGACCAAGGCTAGACCACATCGGGGCTAAGAGTTTGTCGTCAAACTCTACTCCTTTCCACTTGCCACCTTTCAAACCAAGTTTAGCTCCATCTAGCATATCCTTGGTCATGATAGCCCAGTCTTGGTCTTGTTTTTCCAAAGAGACTATAAATTTGGTGCACTATGTCTCAGCATGGGCAACTAGGTTAAGAATTCCAAGGCCTCCTTGGTCGAGCTGTCAAGCGACTAACCCGAGGCCACGACAAACATTTGCACAATCTCTAGAGTTTTTTTGACAACTTGTGGACACGCCTTCAAGAAGAGGAGTGAATCGTCTACGAGTAGTTTTGCGAGGAGCTGGTCATTGCCCAGTAAATTCAAGCCTTGTAACTCCCCTCGCGCAACACTGGCTTCAAGCATCATGATGAGAGGATGCAAATCGATGGTAAAAAGTAAGAGGGCCAGGGGATAACCCTTCTTAATATACATTTTGACCTTGAAGGAGCCCACAATTCTATCATTAAACAGGATCTCTAACTAGTTGTGAGTGCCCAATGTGCGAATGAGATGACAAAGGCAAGGCCCAAATCCCATCTTCTATATATGACCATGTTATTCCGTCATAAGCCTTGTCAAGGTCAAGTTGTAGTAGAATGCACTCTTTCTTGGTGGGAGCTACATGTTCAATGCCACCATTTCTACCAAGATGTTTTCATAAATGGATCTTTCTTTAATGAACCCATGCTGATGGGGAGAGATGATCCTATTCAGTAGGGGGCTAGTTTGAAGAAGGCAACAACCTTGGCAATACTTTTGTAAGCTATTGACATCATAGTAGTGGGACACCAATATTTTAGTTGAGAGCAGTAGACCTGTTTGGGGATGGTTTCATTAGCCATCTCTTCGCATTTGTGTCCAACGACCCTTTGGTAATGGCTTGGTTAGCCAACCGCATGATAGGGACCTTGAGATCATCCCAAAATTCTCTAAAGAATTCAACCACCATCCCATCCCAGTCGGGGGACTTTTCCTTGCCAAGAGCTATCAATGCTAGTGAACATTTGTCTCCGAAGAATGCCACTTCCAAGCGGTTGGCTTCCAACCGAGGAACCTTCTTCTTGACACTCTCAAGCAAAGTCACTCTAGCTTCATCCACTTCCTCGGACCGGGTCTCTTGCTGGCCAATAATCTGGCTTAGGTAGTTCAACATTAGACCACCCATCTCATCTTGGTTCTAAACTGCATTCCCATTCTCATCATAGAGCGAGTGGATGCGGCCCCGGCTCGTGTCGACTTTCAAAGCCTTAAAAAAATATGCTTATGACTCGAATAGTGAGCTTGACATTTAGCTAGACACAACAAATGATTGACAAAATTACGTATGACATTTGGCATTTGGTTAGTATGTCTGTTCAATTATAGATTCATGATGCTTAATGGAAAAGTAAAAGAAGAGGGGGAGGGGGGGTAGGTGGCGAGCATGGAGATATTCCGACACACGGAGCTAATTCAGGGGGAGGGGGGGCAGGTGGCGGGCATGGAGATATTCCGACACACGGAGCTGATTCAAGGGTCACGGGGTAGGTACCTGAGAAAAATTATCCTGGGAAGGCATGCAGACCTGGCTGCCAAGAATGGCAGACACAAGTGTGGAGGGAACTGAGTGTGTGCAAGGGAGCAGGAGGGCACATCGTGCAAATGGGAGACGGCCTCGAGCGCAGGGGTAGGGAGGGAGTTGTGATGGAGCAGGGTACATGAAATTTTTTTTAAATGTGTATGAGTTACATGGGAGACATCAACACTGTTGGCAGCGGATCAGCTAGGCGCAATGACTTGCTTTCTTGTTGATGGTTGTGAGCTTTAGTGTTTAGGGTTTAGGGTTTAGAGTTGTGGTTGCATTGTCACCTTCGTAGAGGGAGGGGAGGAATCTGATGAGATTACGCCTAATGTAATAAGAGTAGAGCCATTACGTCTCCCCAATCTCGAAAAATAAAGTCTTTAAAAACATATTAAGTGCTTAAGTGAAGGGTAAGTTTAGGAAATAAACTAACATATCAAGATGGAAAGTCAAAAGACATATGTAGATAAAAAGTCAAATGACATGTGAAGGTGGAAAATCAAAAAACCATTTGTGTCCATATAAAGAAGTGGTCTACTTCACATTGTATATTTGTGTTTCTGTTCTCCTTTACTTTTCCTTTATAGTTTTCTTCTCTTTAAAGTGTCCTCTCTCTCTCTCTCACACACACACACACATACACACGCGCGCGCAACACACACACACACACACAATCTCAGTTGTATCTGTCCTTCTTACGTCTAGTTGATATTGTTATCCGTTACAACATGCTATAAAGTAGCAAATTTTTGTTGTTGTTGTAGAGGGAATCTTTGAATTAGGAATACCTTTTAATATTTAAGAATACCATTAGGAATACCTTTTAATTTTTAAGAATACCATTATGAATACCTTTTAATGAGAGTAGAGACAATATAAGTATAATATTTAAATTAGGGACATACTGGGTAGTTTCACATTTCATTAATTTATTAGTCGCCAAGATTCCTTCTGTCTGGCCTTTGCAAAAGAAAAACTTGACTCGTTGTTGGTTCCCACCTCGCCCCTCCCGCTCTCGAACCAGTGCCTGCGTCGATAGAACCCGTGCACCATTTTCCCATGCACCACCCCCTTCCCCTAGCATCTGGTGTTGTCTCCCCACGTTTTGCGCACCCATCAGAATATGCTACCCACTTGGAGGATTTCGCCATAACAGAGAAAGAGAGAGAGACTACCCTGCTCGTCCCCTTGCTCGTCCCATGCCTGGACATCAGCACAACTCCCTCTGTGTGTGTTTGTGTGTCTGTGTGTGCGCGCGCATGCGCGCATAGGTGATTGCATCTGAATAGAGGCCCCTGCTTTGGATCCGCTAAAAACAGCCAACAACTTCTTGTCCCTGCTCCTTGGCTTCCACCCTTGTCCTCGTTGCCATGCCCATGCACCGCTTCTCGCCTGCCAGAACGCACAACAATCGCGCACAGAGAACAAAAATATATATATATATATCTCTGTCTCCTGCATCTTCGCCAACACACACAAACCCTTTTTTCTTTGTCCTCCACGTTAAAAATCTTCTTCTTCTTCTTCTCTCTCGCTTGCCAGATGGCGTCGCCTCCGTTTTCCTATTTGACTAACAAGTGAGCATCTTGCAAGATTCGCAGTAATTTAGTAATTTGACCTGGTGCCAAAATGGTAGCAACATACTTGACAACTAAGTTTGGTATTTGACGAGGCATAGCACAGTTTTGACATGTCCACCACAAAAGGCAAATAAGTTGTTTGCCCATCTGTTTCTTGTGAGGTCTGAGCGCGCGGGGAGGCCCATGTCTACATAGGGAGGGTGCTTGTGTGTTAGGGCGAGCTAATGGTGACATCGGGTGTGGCAACTTGAGTGCAAAGCGGGAATGGGTGTCCTTAATGACAGGGCCCGGTAGTCCCGGCCATGCTGTCTGTGATCCTACTCCCTCTCTTTTTTGCTATGGTGGAGGTCGTCCTTCCATCCCCCCCCCTGTGGGCTGAAACGACAACCAGCTTCTTCTTTGCCTGCGGAGCTATGGCGGAGTGGGGAAAGGTTCCATGCTTCTAGTGGCAATCATGGTCGCCTTGGCTTTGTGGAGACGCCTTGAATAGCATGAAGTTTGGTGATCGGTTTGGTGCATGGCGGTGGCATGTTCTTCTTTTTTGGATATTGGCCCTGGGGTCCGGTGATGGAGACCCACGAGCTCCACCCTTCTTCGACTTTACTGCTCCGAGCTATTGGTTTTGAGTATCTTCCTTGATGGGGATCTAGTGGGTGGCAGATGCTAGCCTTCCTACAAACATCTGTGGAATTTCGACTAGGTTTCTCCCTATTCCTCTTGCTTCTAGTTTCTCTTTCGTATATTTGATGGGATGACTCCCATGTTTGCCATGGTTATTTGGTTTGAGGGCTCCCTGTAAAAGCCCTCGGAACGTTGTCTGATTTCTGTTATGCTAGTGTGTGAGGAATGTGAGAGAGAATTGTGTGGAAATGCTAGCGCCTTCTAGTTTCTCTTTCGTATATTTGGTGGGATGGGTCCCATGTTTTTGGTTTGAGGGCTCCCTCTAAAAGCCCTCGAAACGCTGTCTGATTTTTTTTTTTGCTAGTGTGTCAGCAATGTGAGAGAGAATTGTGTGGAAATGCTAGTGCCTTCTAGGTTCTCTTCTGTATATTTGGTGGGGTGGCTCCCATGTTTGCCATGGTTGAGGGCTCCCTGTAAAAGCCCTCGGAACGCTGTCTGTTTTCTGTTATGCTAGTGTGTGAGGAATGTGAGAGAGAATTGTGTGGAAATGCTAGCGCCTTAGTTGTAGAATGTAAAGTTAAAATTAAATGGAGAATTATATTTTGTGGTAGATGCTTATGTAATAGACGGTGATTTCTTTTTTTTTTCCGCAAAACTCACAAATTGTGAGTAGTATATTATATTTTCATAGCCAAAAAATTACATAATCTTGCCATGCTTGTGACAAGTCATGACAGCTTCAAAGGGGGTCATGGTTACATTGGGCAACAGGGGAGTCACCTTATGACACGTAATGAGCCTCCACCTTTATCCATGCAAAAGACGGTGATTTCTAACCAAAATTTTCTTTTTTTTCCAATCGATCTCACTTGGAATGGAGCTCAAGTCTTTGTTTTTTTCAAAAATAACAATGGTGAATATAATATATTAATAAAGTCAAAAAATTACATCGACAAGCCATGCTCAAAAGGAGCCATGACATCACAATCAATCCTTAAATACAATGGTTTTCATGAAAACATTCATTGATACAAAACCCACATCACAAAGCCACCCATCAAAGAAGGACCAGCCCTTGCATGAGTGCCACAAGAAGAATACCCACTGCAACCAGATAATCCCTTCTCAAGAAGGATCGTAACCCAAAAAGGCTTACATAAACGTACCGACACGGATTTTGCACACCATTGGGTGAAGACTCAGAAACAATTTACAATGAGATCAAGTCTTTACAATGTACATGCTGCCTCCAAAATTTTTAAAACTCACCATTAAAAACTAGTATGTGATCCGCGTGTTGCTGTGGTCATAAAATTTTAAAAGAAGAGTCGCAAAACCATGGGTTCTCCAAGGGCTTTGTGGTTCTAAAAGCAAAGGCAAGGCCCCATGGCTTAGGTGTCCCTAACATCGGGGGATTAGCAACAACTATAGAAAGCCAACTTTAGGGCGTGGTCACACGAGGCTAGCTATAAGTAAGTTCGGCGGATAACTAAGCCTCATAAGTGTTAGCAGCGGCTATCACAGGCTACATCGAATATGCATCAAGCCAGAGATATCTATGGATGTCAGAATATTTTCCACTCATTTTGTATAAGTTTTGGACTCATTTGGAGTTCCAAAGTTGTATATGGTAGTTGGAGGGCTCAAGCTTAAACCCATAGTAGAAGGGATTGTGGTGAAAGCCCTTAAAAGAAAGCCTTTATGCAAAGAGGTTTCATTCTTGAGTATCCACTCTTGAGGATCCACTTTTGAGAGCTCTCTCTCTCTAAAGTGTTCACTCTTTGGCCTATCCTTGAGCTTAATGTCCATGCTTAAGAGTTAGTGCTAACCATTGTAATTAGAGTAAGCTCTTCTTGATTAATCTAATTCTTATTTTCTCATTAGTCTATTTCTTTTTTACATTTCATCTTGTCATTAGTAGTATTACACTTTCATTATTCTAGATTTGAGAGATGTATGTACTTCTTGCTAGTAACCACTCTTATCTCTCTACGAGCAATTGATTTGCGATATTTAGCATCACAAATTAAGTTGATTAATTTGGGTTTTAATTTTGTAATTTGTGTGTGTCCTATTCTTTGCTTGTGTGTAGATAGGTTTTATGAAGCTTTAGCATCATTCACCTCCTATAGTAGCTATTGATGAAGTGTCGTAATTGACATGTGGTAATTAGTGTGTGCTTATCATTAGTGTGCTTGGGATTTTTAGTCTATGGAAGTTGGGCTTTGGTGGGCTTGATGTGTGTAGGAGTTGTTTGATTAGTGATTAGAGTAGGTTTAGAGTTAGTCTTGCCATGGCTAATCTCTACTTGCAATGGAAATGTGATCTCTTGAATCCTCTATTCCATTCATCCGATGTTCATGCTTTCATGCCCTAGTCGGGTTGTCGATCCAGGGATTTGATAATTTTGTGTGAGTTGCGATTAGGTCGTGCTACGCCTCCCAACATTTTGCGTCGTTGTTGGGGAACGATAACCTAAGCTAGTGAGTTTAAGATATGTAGAATAGAGTAATTTCACGACTAGTTTTGTTGGTTTTTGAGTGTGTGTGTGTTGTGTGTGTGTGTGTGTGTGTGTGTGTGTGTGTGTGTGTGTGTGTGTGTGTAACTCAATTTTGGTGAACCTCATTAATCAATCAAGAATTGACATAACATTGACATGACAAAAAATTCACTTTGCATGATTGTTCTATGTACTTCATGACAAGATGAAATGTAGAGAAGGAGTAGACTAATGAGAAAATAAGAATTAGATTAATTAAGAAGAGCTTACTCTAATTACAATGGTTAGCACTAGTCTCTTAAGCATGGGCATTAAGCTCAAGGCTAGGTCAAAGAGTGAATACTCTAGAGAGAGGGAGCTCTCAGAAGTGGATACTCAAGAATGAAGCCTTCTTTCATAAAGGATTTCTTTTAAGGGATTTCACCACAGTCCCTTCTACTATGGGTTTAAGCTTGAGCTCTCAAACTACCATATACAACTTTGAAACTCCAAGTGAGCCCAAAACTTATACAGAATGAGTGGGAAATATTGTGACATCCATAGATATCTCTGGCTTGATACATATTCGGTGTAGCCTGTACTAGTCGCTGCTAACATTTTTCCCTTCCTAATTTGGCGCACGTCCTCGTGTGCCGGTGAAGCAAGACATTGTGACATGGTAGAAAGCAAGTCCATGGAAGAAATGTTGAGCTGCAAAACATAAGAACAAGTAATGAGCATCAAAGGTCACCAAGAATGAATAAAACATGAAGCACAATGAACAATCATGCAAAGTGAATTTTCTGCTTCCAAAAGATGGATGAATCATAGTAAAAAACTAGACAACATAAATCAAAAAAGACGCCTATACTATTGTGAAGATTAAACCACTTGAAATTTCAGTTGAAGATTAAACTAAACAACCTTATTAATCAATCAAGTTCAATGTTATGTAAAAAATTGACATAACATTGAATTTGATTGATTAATGAGGTTCAACAAAATTGAGTTACACATACACACACTAAAAAACCAACAAAATTAGTAGTGAAATTACTCTATTCTACACATCCTAAACTCACTAGCTTAAGTTATCGTTCCCTGACAACGGCGCCAAATGTTGGGAGGCGTTGTAGCACGATCTAATCGCAACCCACACAAAATTATCAAATCCATGGATTGACAACCCGGCTAGGGCATGGAAGCACGAGCATCGGATGAATGGAATAGAGGATTCAAGAGATCACCTCTCCATTGCAAGTAGAGATTAGCCATGGCAAGACTAAATCTAAACCTACTCTAATCACTAACCAAACAACTCCTACACACATCAAGCCCACCAAAGTTCGACTTTCCATAGACTAGAAACCCCAAGCACACTAATGATAAGCACACACTAATTACCACATGTCAATCACGGCACTTCATCAATAGCTACACACCCGAGGTGAATGGTGCTAGAGTTTCATAAAACCTATCTATACACAAGCAAAGAATAGGACACACACACAAATTACAATATTAAAACCCAACTTAATCAACCTAATTTTTGATGCTCAATATCACAAATCAATTGCTCGTAGAGAGATAAGAGTGGTTACTAGCAAGAAGTACATACATCTCTCAAATCTAGAATAATGAAAGTGTAATACTACTTCATGACAAGACGAAATGTAGAGAATAAGTAAACTAATGAGAAAATAAGAATTAGATTAATAAAAAAAAGCTTACTCTAATTACAATGGTTAGCACTGGCCTCTTACGCATGGGCATTAAGCTCAAGGTTAGACCAAAGAGTGAACACTTTAGAGAGAGGGAGCTCTCAAAAGTGGATCCTCAAGAGTGGATACTCAAGAATGAAACCTCCTTGCATAAAGGCTTCCTTTTAAGGGCTTTCACCACAATCCCTTCTACTAGGGGTTTAAGCTTGAGCCCTCAAACTACCATATACAACTTTGGAACTCCGAGTGAGCCCAAGACTTATACAAAATGAGTGAAAAATATTGTGACATCCATAGATATCTCTGGCTTGATGCATATTCGGTGTAGCCTGTGTTAGCCGTTGCTAATAATAAGTGAAGCAGCTCAGTTCTACTATGCCAAGGCTCTTGTAACTATGCCAAAATCGGCATAGTTGCAAAGGCCTATCACATGTACCTTTTATTTTGATTTTTTTAAAGCTTGCGCATGTTGAGGATGTTGTATTCACAGCCATGACATCTGCAGCACATGCAGAGCAGACGTTTTGTCGTGAGGTGTATCCAAGGCCAACTATCGGCTCGTGGCTGGAGCTCAAGCGCCGGGTGGTAGCAGCGCAAGTTCAATTTTGGCTCAGTCTTTTTGCACAACCATGGAATAGGCTTAGTAATCATTGAATTTCTCAAAATAAAGCATAGTAGGCACAATTATCAATTACTGATAGTTGTGCCTTGCGTGACCACGACCTTAAAGGTGTGGCTGACTCTATGTAATGTTTATGTAGTTTGTACAATGAGTTTGGGCCAGCCAAGGAGTGTTTTGTATGTTGACCACATTCCGTGTGTGTGTGTGTGTGTGTGTGTGTGTGTGTGTGTGTGTGTGTGTGTGTGTGTGTGTGTGTGTGTGTGTGTGTGTGAGAGAGAGAGAGAGAGAGAAAGAGAGAGAGAGAGAGAGAGAGAGAGAGAGGAGAGAGAACTCACACACACATACATGGAATGTGATCAACATATAAAACACTCCTTGCTGGCCCAAACTCATTGTACACGCTACATAAAATTACATAGAGGAAGCCACACCTTTAAGGTGGTGGTCACGCGAGGCACAACTATTGGTAATTGATACTAAGTTCAATGCAATGGGTAATGCAAGAAAAAGAAAAACATGTCTCCGTGTTTTTATAAGAAACACTATGAAATTTGTCAACTATGCTATTTAATAGCAAAGAAAAAAGATAAGCAAGAGAAAAGGGTATTTTTAGAGGGTTGCATGCTTTTACTATATTGTTAATATCTATGAACAACATATTGTTTTATATGATTCATATCTCAATGGTAGAGTTTAGTGTTCTACTATTTTTTAGGCATGCAATAAGTCACAACCTACGATCCTTCATGAAATATCCAGATCCCAAATTTCCATTAGCTTATCTGATTCACGCATGTTATTGCAATGCCAAGAATATTCTACATCTTATTCACACTATGTACATCTCTATCTTAACATAGTAGCTTTGATAAGCAACAAACACAAAATTTATTAGCTTGCCACCATTTCTCCTTTGTGAATTTGTCTTTGTCAGGACAAGGGTCCTGTACCCTAAGAACTAGGATAGTCATGGACTACGGCCAAGGGTCGGGCTAGGCAGTGTGGACAGGGGATCCTTCTAGGGCAAGGGGCTAGGAGCCCGCCCATATATAGGGAGGTTGGAGGAGGATCTCGGAGTCTCAGTTCCCTAGTTCTTACACTGGTATCAGAGCTTAGGAGTCTCTCTTCCACTCTCTCTTGGCGTGATCTCTTTAGGTCCCTAAAATCAAGCTCTTTAGGTGAGAACCGTGGCTTTTTGGGGGCTTTTCCAAAAATAGCCTTTTCTGTTTTGGAACAGGGTGTGTGGTGCATGAAATCGCGAGGAGCTGGGCTTGGAAGGAGCGCCATGGGGAGGTAGGTTGTTTGCAACCAACTCTCGGCCGCTACCGGCTTGGGCAAGCACACACACAGTCCATTCGACTGAGCGCTGTGAAGGTCATGCTGCTGCTCGTTTTTTTTCCTTCATAAAACTCGTTATTTTCACATTGTGAGGCCTTTTGGCCATTAGCCTTAAGCCTTGGCCATTGCTAGTGGCCTTTCCCACAAGCAAGGAGGAGATTCACGGCAGCACAAGCAAGGCGAAGCAAACACTCGGGTTCCCATCGAATCTCACGAAGTCGGACTACGCTCAGTAATTGCAGGAAATTCCAAAACCTGCGTATTTTTCCGATTGCGACGAATTCCAAAGGTGTTGAAGCAGCATAATAGCCGAAGCTTCCAACAATTACGATTCTTTTCAAAGGAGAAGCTTCAACCATCTACACGGAACGCATTTGGTCATCTTTTGAACCACGGGAGATAGTGCAGAGTTCGATTTGTACGCCGTCGGTGCAAATTATTGTTTATTTGACGATTAAGTGCTACGACGCACAAAGGGGAGGTCGCTATACTTTGCAAGTGCTACCAAAATCATTTATTTTTTTTGAGCACTTCTTTCAATGCACTGTGTAGTCATGGATTCGGATATCAACATGACATTCGATTTTGAGCAAATTACTCCCGACCCTTCCAATGACGGCTCGCGGCCGGATCCTCTCAAGGAGAGTATCTGCGACACTACGGCAGGAGAAGATACTTATGAATTACTCGATATTCAAGAATTTTGTGCACTTCACACACGCATGACAGTCATGGATGAAAATTTTAAGGCTTTAAATGAAAATGTTACTAAACTTTCCACATTAGTCATTCAATTGATGCAACAGCAGACTAAGAGTCCAGCTGACACCCACATGCATGAGCATGTTGGAACACAAGGGCAAGGCCCAATTAATGAAACACTGCATACTCTCACTGCCAAAGAGGTAGATGATTTATTGAAGAATTTTAAACCACCAGTTTTCAAAGGCGAAGACCGGGACCGCAATAAGGATGCAGTGAACATCTTTCTCAGTAAATGGGATGGAATTCACGCCTTACGGCAAACTCCGGATGCAGTAAGAGCTCTGCAAACGAGCTTAACTCTGGAAGGCAAGGCCTACAAATGGTGGATGTCTCTCAAGGAGAAGAACATCATAACACAGAGTTGGGAAGCCTTTGAATCAATGTTTAGCAAGGAATTTTTGCCTACAAACGAGGCCGATCAGAATTGGACCGCTTGAGACACGTGTTCCATGCGCCAATATCCGTCACTCTTTGAATATATCTCGCACTATAGGGATGTCATCCTCAAGTTGGAAGGCTTGGATACCTTTCAACAAGTACGAGGGTTCATACGAGGTCTGACTCCAGAACTTAAGAAGTATGTCAAATCCCAGGGCCCTAAAATACTTGAGGAAGCCATAGTGAAAGCACATATTCATGATGATCCTGATGATAAGAAAACACATAACAGTAATGTGCCTGCTAGTACACATAGTACCACACGCACTCAGTACGGACACAATAAAAGAAAATTTATAGTTGCTAATTCAGATGCATCTAAAAAACCCAAGGGATCCAGGGGTCCACTCTCCCCTGAGGATTTTGATAAGGCCAAGAAAGAGAAGCTATGTTTTCAATGCTTAGGAAGAGGCCATGGCAAAAAGGATTGTCACAAGGGGAAATCTGCTGCCCAGGAGAAGGAGAAAGCAGTGCACACAGTGCAACTACTACCTCTCGAGTCTTCCTCCAAGTTCTCTACAGTGGAAGTAACACACACTGAGGTGGTGCATGAATGTTGTCTCACAGCTTCCATGTGGCAACAAACCTTTGGACCACATGAGTTAGTACGTATGCACGAATATCTACAAGGGCACAAGGTGCGCATCTTGGTAGATGACGGTGCTACGCACAATTTCATCAATTACGGATTGGTGAAAAAGCTCAAACTGCCTCAAACTCCGAGTACCCACCGCTACAAGGTAGCAATGATGAATGGACATGATAGTGAAATATGGGATACTCAATGCCGAGCTATTCCATTGGAAGTACAAAGGTACTCTACTTGTTTGGATTTTCAAGTTATGAACATGGAAAGGGCTGATGTGGTTCTTGGTAAGGAGTGGTTTCATAGCCTAGGACCATCACTGATGCCTAGCTATGAGCAAAACAGTTTGATGTTTGATTCCCATGGCACACATGTGTTGTTGTTAGGAGAAAAGGATATACCATCATAACCACTGATTTGTACTACCGAGCTTATGCAGCTCATTTCTGATAATAAAATAGAACAGGTTTTCTTGTGTTACTCACTGTCTCATTTTCTTTCTAACATTGAGTCTGTTGAACATTCCTCAACACCGCATGCTTCTCTCTCCTCTATTCCCCCAATTTCTAATTCTACACAAGCAAACGTTGCTAATCAGTTACAAAAATTGTTAAAGGAATTTCAAGATGTCTTTCCTAATGATTTGCCATCAGGTTTACCGCCGACACGCTCATTGCAACATGGCATTGACGTGGCTGCAGACTGTAAACCTGTTAGTAAACCACCTTACTGTATGAGTTACTCAGAGGCTGTTGAGGTGGAACGCCAGCTTGCTGACTACCTTAGCAGAGGGTTTATACAACCCAGTTCTTCACCATGGGCTTCGCATATCCTTTTGGTGAAGAAAAAGGATGGCAGTATGCGCATGTGCGTAGACTACCGGGGTTTAAATGAGGTTACAGTTAAGAACAAATACCCATTGCCAAGGGTAGATGAGTTATTTGATAAGCTAACTCATGCTCGTATTTTTATGAAAATCGACTTGCGGTCAGGATATCACCAAGTCCGTATTCGGCTTGCCGATATACCTAAGACTGCATTCCGCACATGTTTTGGACATTACAAGTTTTTGGTGATGCCCTTTGGGTTAACCAATGCGCCCGCGACATTCATGACACTTATGGATAGTGTCTTGAAACCATATTTAGGCAAATTTGTCATTGTGTTCCTCGATGACATTCTAGTTTTATAGTGCTTCTGAAGAAGATCACTTACAACATCTCAGGCAGGTGTTTGAGTTGTTACGTGCACACAAGTTATATGCTAAGGAATCTAAATGTGATTTTCTCAAGGAAGAAATTCATTATTTAGGGCATGTGATCTCAGCTAATGGCCTATACATGGATAAATCCAAAGTGGATACCATCCGAAAATGACCACCTCCTAAAAATCTGGAAGAATTACAGATCTTTTTAGGCTTTGCAGGTTTTTACCGAAGGTTCGTTAAAAACTATGCTCGCATTGTTGTACCTATGACGGACCAACTAAAAGGCAAAGGTAAGGCTTTTCAGTGGGGTTCCTCTCAACAACACAGTTTTGAAACACTCAAAGATGCATTAGCTACAGCTCCTATACTGGCTATTGTAGATCCTTTGAAACCATTCGTTTTGGAAACGGATGCCAGTGACCGTGCTATTGGAACAGTCCTGTTACAAGATGGACGGCCAATTGCATTTGAAAGTAAGAAGCTGGATGCAGCTCAACAGAATTATTCTGCTTACAAACGTGAACTCTATGCAATAGCATCTGCCTTAAAGACATGGTATCACTATCTGTATGGTTCTCAATTCGAGATTGTGTTCGACCATGAAAGCATCAAATGGTTTACACAACAAACAAATTTAAAGGGTTGAAAAGCCAGGTGGGCTGAGATCCTTCAGGAATATGACACCAAGTTAAGGTATCGCAAAGGCCGATACAATATAGTGGCAGACGCTCTCAATCGAATGCCAGAGATCAATTCGCTCTTGTTCACGGAACTTCATAGTGAATTTTTAGAATCTCTCAAGGGCAAATATGAGCAAGATGAAACATATTCCAAAGTGTGGAGCCATGTTCAAAAGAGGGATCCTTCTCACTCCAATGCAGGTAGTGTACAGTTAACCTCCACACCTAGTTCTCCTTTATCAAGTGATGAACTACATCGATGGAAGCATTTTACCATCGACAATGGGTACCTACTCCACAAGGGGAGAGTTTGTGTACGGAAGTACACAAACATTCGGCGCCAAATTCTTTATGAATGTCATGATAGTCCAAGTGAAGGGCACCCGGGGATTAGAAAAACTTATTCTCTCGTACGACGACAGTTTTACTGGCCAGGTCTACATGGCTTTGTTCAAGCTTATGTCTTGCATTGCAGAAAATGTCAAGTTAACAAAGCAGAGCGCCTGAAAGCAGGAGGACTCTTACATCCTTTGGAAATTCCCAATGGAAAATGGGAAAGTATCTCTATGGATTTCATTGTAGGTTTAACAACCACTATACGAGGTCATGACTCAGTATGGGTGGTCGTAGACAGGTTGACTAAACTATGTAAGTTTATTCCGACCAAATCAATGGTTAAGACACCGGAACTAGCAAGGTTATTTGTGGACAATCTATACAAATTATATGGGTTGCCAAGTAATTTTGTTAGTGACCATGACCCCAAGTTTAACAGCCACTTTTGGAGAGCTATATTTAAACGATTGGGTACACAACTCAACCTCAGTACAGCTGATCATCCAGAAACATATGGTCAAACAGAACGGGTTAACCAAGTGCTAGAGGATATGCTAAGAGCATACGTCAGCAAAAAACAGACAGACTGGGAATAATACTTACCTATTCTTGAGTTTGCCTACAACAGTTCTAAGCATGTCACAACAAGCTTCAGTCCTTTCATCCTCATGTACGGGTTTCAACCTATGTCACCAGTTACGGTGGGGTTGGCAACCGAAAAACTCCAACAGGTTAAGGATTTTTCTCCAAGACCACATGGATATGCTGAAACTTGCTCGTCAGAATGTCCGACAAGCACATGATCGGTATAAGAAATACGCTGATGAGAAACGTGGCAAGTTACCTTCGAAGAAGGGAGGAAGTATTTTTACGTGTGTCAGAACATTCAGAAAGTCTGAAAACTGGACCGACACCTAAATTATCTCCCCGATATTGTGGGCCTTTCAAAATACTCAAGCGAGTTGGTGATCGTGCCTACAAACTACTATTACCATCACAGTCTCCCATTCATCCAGTGTTTCATGTAAGCCGTCTACGAAAGCGGTTACATGGGGACGACAACGTCATTGACCAACAGGTTTTGGTCGATTACATTGAACCTCCTACTTTACCGCATGAACCTGAACGTGTTATGGATTATCATGAGTTGCGTACATGACATCATGTACGATAACAAGCCTTAATCAAGTGGAAAGACCGACCTGAAGAAGGTTCCACTTGGGAAAACATTAGTGTTCTTAAGAAGAAGTTTCCCACTTTTGTTTTCGAGGACAAAAACTCTTCTTTAAGGAGGGAGTAATGTCAGGACAAGTACCCTAAGAACTAGGATAGTCATGGACTACAGCCAAGGGTCGGGCTAGGTAGTGTGGACAGAGGATCCGTCTAGGGCAAGGGGCTAGGAGCCCGCCTATATAAAGGGAGGTTGGGAGGAGGATCTCAGAGTCTAGTTCCCTAGTTCTTACAGTCTTTGCCACCATCCATTTGATGGATTGTACTCAATCTTTATGGGTATATAGACGTGCACATCCACACTTTGCTACAAATTAGTCCATTTTGACTATAAATTAAACTACCACAAACCTACTTTGCCATATGTTTTCCCTCTTATGCGTGCATCAAAATGCATTGGTCTCACTATTGGCTTGAATATGTCACCATGCCTCACATGGACCCCTTACATATTGTCATAACCAATAGCGACATCCTTCTTATTCTTTCACATATTGACATAGTGACATATGAGGTATCTTTTTGGTTAGCTCCCTACCTTACATAATCCCCTATCCCTTTTACTTAGTTCCCTTTTATACATACAGGAGATTACTATTATCTTTGAATTATCTTCCCCTTTCTTGAGATAGGCCCCAAGAAAGGTTTTTCACTTAAATATTGAGCTCATAGTCCTTAGTTTATAAACAATTCCTAGTTCTTCAAAAGACACCTCAGATCCCAACATAGTCTAAACTCGCTCTTCATTACATGATGTTTTTCTTTTAGGGCTTTCTATACCAACAGGGCCTGATCTTTCTATTGTCGTAACACATAGACACTTGCCTATCTTGCTTCCACTTCTAAGTAGGTGTCTATTTTCTTGGAAAGGTAGAAAAAATGGTTTCATTTTTCCTTGAGAACTAAATAGTTCCCACAATATTTTTTATATTTCAAAACCTTGAGCTAACGCACTCCAATGGAAGATATGTTGTGAGTGTGTAGGAAGGAACTCCTCTGCTCCTAACGTCCATCGCGTAGCTGAGCAACACGCAAGAAGAGAAGCCACCAATGACACAACTTATGTGGCAGGGAGCTGACACACTCCAATGGAAGATATGTTGTGAGTGTGTAGGAAGGAACTCCTCTGCTCCTAACGTCCATCGCGTAGCTGATCAACACGCAAGAAGAGAAGCCACCAATGACACAACTTATGTGGCAGGGAGCTGAGAAATAAAAGTCCGAAAAGTATAGTCGCAAGGCCAATCTTGTCTCATGCAGAGGAGAAGCGATGAAAGGGAACTAACACAGTTGCCATGGGGGTTGGACGCACGTGTTGTCTCTCTCTGTGTCCCCCTCTCTCTCTCTCTCATAACACACACACGGGCGAGAGTTGTGGCCATCGAGCTGGGACCAGGAGCCCTAGACTTGTGGCGATGTAGTTCTAACTTCTTTCGCAAGCCAATTTGCCAACCTCATTCTCCCTAACCAGTTGTGGCATGGGAAAAGTGAAGACAATAGTCTTGATTGTCGATACCTGTGAGGTTCTACATTCCTTAAAAAAGTGGTGCTTTCATCCACACACGCGAGAGAGAGAGAGAGAGAGAGAGAGAGAGAGAGAGAGAGAGAGAGAGAGAGAGAGAGAGAGAGAGAACTTTTTGATGCGTGGAAGGCTTCAGTGCTCAAGGATTTCGCACGAGAGAGAGAGAGAGAGAGAGAGAGAGAGAGAGAGAGAGAGAGAGAGAGAGAGAACTTTTTGATGCGTGGAAGGCTTCAGTGCTCGAGGATTTCTCAAGCTCAATAAAGAAGTAGTATAGATATCAAAGTATTAAATTTGAGGGTTAGTGTTATTTATGGCCTTCAAAAGGAAAAGTAGAGTAACCCTTTAAGTGACACATGGATGCCTCTAGGACTCATCTCTCTCTCTCTCTCTCTCTCTCTCTCTCTCTCTCTCTCTCTAACACACACACCAATGTCCCATGCAAGGGTAGAGCAGATTTTCAATAGGTTTGCTCGGGGTGGTGAGAAAGTGATCGTGGATGTATTGGGCATTCAACTTTTCTACCTCTATCATGCTCTTCTATTTTGGGACTATTTGAGATTCCCAATGTCTGCAATAAGCCAGGTCTAGTGTATTTTTGCCACTAAAATTGCAAATGTTTGGCTAGATTTCAATGAAGAAAATTGACAAAATTTTGCAAGTTTTAGTGTCAATACAATCAATTCTTCAAATTTCAACCTAAAATTCAAAAGCTTGATTTATTGTGCAATTTTTTATATTAAGATTTCTTCGATTATAAAAACCCTATTCGAGAAACCTCCCCCCCCACCACCACCATCTCTCTCTCTCTAAAATGTTTGAGATTCCCAGTGTTTGCAATAAGCCAGGTTTAGTATATTTTTGCCACTCAAATTGCAAATTTTTGGCTAGATTTCCAACTTGCCAATGAAGAAAATTGACAAAATTTTGCAAGTTTTAGTGTCAATACTATCAATTCATCAATTCAACCTAAAATTCAAAAGCTTGATTTATTGTGCATTTTTTTTATATTAAGATTTATTCAATTAGAAAAAATATTTTTGGTAGGCCCTATTCGAGAAAGCCTCCCCCTCGCCCCCCCTCTGTGTGTGTGTGTGTGTGTGTGTGTGTGTGGTGTGGTGTGTGTGTGTGTGTGTGTGTGTGTGTGTGTGTGTGTGTGTGTGTGTGTGTGTGTGCATGCTCATGCGGTCCCACATAAGGGGTAGGTAGCTCGTAGATAATGCCAATCGACTTCGAGATCATTCGACTCTGAACCTTTGTGCAAAGCTACAACATGTAATGTGCACATTCTCCGGGTTAGAAGGAAAATTATACATGAAGGTGCCAAGTACTAGATTTTAGCTCAACATTATACAATGCGTGAAATCTTTGAAAGTTCTACAATTTTTTGAAGTTAAAGTATAAATTTCAAGGCTAGAAAGGAAAAGGGAGTTATTTATGCTCCATACAATCTAGCTCGGGTAGATCCCAATGGGATCGACATTGGTGGTCATTCAAACGGTCGAATTTGGATTGTCGAGTAAATTCAGGGCAAAAAAGTAAATTCGAGCCAGCAAGTAAATTTGAGCTAGTTAAGATTGTCTCCCACTTTGCACGTCAAAGCCATGACCTATCCTATTCAATTGGTGGACTCTAACCACCACGCTCACATGCTTTCACTAAAGATCATGATACTCCTATGCATTACATTGTAAGTATAGACTGATTTATAAATTTTGGGTGTCGATCACATGGTCTACAATGCATATGTGTCATGATCTATCCCCTCCACCCTTGATCCCATTTAACCACGCTCATGCCATATAGTGCTCGATGTTCTTTTGCGGCCTTCAAAATGCAATGTAGAGCCACCCTTTA
Organism: Adiantum capillus-veneris; assembly: GCF_014529385.1. Lineage (NCBI taxonomy): Eukaryota > Viridiplantae > Streptophyta > Polypodiopsida > Polypodiales > Pteridaceae > Adiantum > Adiantum capillus-veneris. The sequence goes on from NW_028221440.1 coordinate 3,034,919, forward strand.
CAAAAACAAAAGTAATCACCCTTCAAGATTAAAGGCTAGAGTGAGACTCCCTAGCCTTGCTAAAAAGTTCTAATAATATAAATATAGATATAGTACTAAGTATTGTAACTTTTTCAAAGAATTAAGAAGTCAAAACTAAGTCTTTTCATTTTCTATTTTCTACCATCACAATACTTACTACTTAGTACTTACCCTTCACTTTTACATTTCAAACCAAATGTTTCTTAAGGTTCTTCAAATGAACGTGATTCGTCTTCCCAAAACTTTGAATATATTGTCATATAGGATAGGAGGCTTTGCGAAATCCGGTTGGATATCATACAGGTCCAGCACAAAAGGAGCCAATGGAAGAGGACAACCTGAATGGAAACTCTGGTGAAGAGTTCTTAGAGGCAGAAGAATTTGTCCCCCTGTCCCAATGATGGATACTCTCTCAATTCAATCTTGGAACGTGAAGCTCACAGAGGAGGTAACACAATTAGCCTCTAGGAAGATTGCCGACTGGCTTCCAAAGAGGAGCACAAGTGATGGCTTGAAGCTAAATCTCACCTGGCCAACGAATAGATGGAGAAAATCAAGAAGGTGAGATTGGTCTCTAGGGAAACATTCCTTCAACTAGAGCCTTCTAACCAAGCACACTTTTTTAGGGCTCTGAAAGTGAGAAAAAGCCGAGACCGCATGCAAGTGCTCGATGATGAGAAGGGAATACAATCCAAAACCAAGATGAGATGGATGCAGTTATGCTCAAGTATCTCAGCCAGATTATTAGTCAGCCAGAGACCCAATCTTAGGAAGTGGAAGAAGCCCGTGCGTCTTTGCTTGGAAGTATTGAAAAGAAGGTTCCCCAGGAGGAAGCCACCGCATGGAAAAGGCCTTCTCTGAGGAGGAATGCTCAGCGGCACTAAAATCTCTTGTCAATTGATAGCGGGAAAAAGAGCAGTGCAATCGGGTGGCCTCTGTACTCGTGCACACTCCACAAACCACGCCTCATGCAAACAAACAAGCAAAGAACAAAACAAAGGGGCACCTCCCTAAATTAAGAGGTTTAGGGACCTCACACATAGTGCACATAGGCAAGTGAGACTTCTGGCATTATGATGGCATCAAAATATATGGCAAAACACATAGAAACGAGGCTTAGGGACCTTATGTAGCATGTATATACACAAGACATCAGCTTAACAATACAACGGCATCTAATCATACATAAAAAGGATATAGAGAAGCAAGCCAAGGATGGCATAATCCCTTGTCAAAAACAATCAACCCAGCAAGTAGGTATGATCCTACTAGCAACACATCAATACCTTAGAGAATGATGGCGAGGATGGTGGCCATAATGTGAGAGGGGAGGGTAAATGCTGATTTTTTTGATTGTGACACATGGGGATAAGGCCTTGACCAGCATTTAAGAGCAGGTAAGGTGGCTATTGAAACTGGAGGTTCTGCACATGTCAGGGGGGGACCTGCAGGGGGGGGGGGGGGGGGGGGTGGCAGCTAGGTCCTCCTGAATATCAAATTCTCAAAAAATCCTCAACCATGGCTTCTTTTGACATGTGTTCTTTGAAAAAATCAGCATGTCTCTTTTCAACTCAAAAGTCTTTATCCCTGTTGACTCACCTTTACCATAAGATTTTCCCCTTTTCTCCTCCTGTAACTGCATTGTTGATGCCCAATCACTGCTTCTAGTAACAGTGAACTGTTACCTACCAAATACTTATGGTGCAGTAAAAAATATTTACCATGGGTAAAAAAAGTTACTGTAGATAAAAAGTGATTTGTATTTACCATGTAGGTGAAAAATATTTACTGTAGGTAAAAAATATTTAGTGTGGTAAAAAATATTTACTGTCGGTAAAAAAGTGAAAACGAAGTATGCTGTGCTGTGAGTCCACACGAACATCCTCGTGTAAACTTCACTAGAAATTCACACCTAGAATGGGCTATTCTGTAAGATATAGGTTGTAGGCATGCATAAGAGCTCGTTCCCACGTATCTTCTGTCCATAGCACTTTTTACTCTTTGGTGCTTGTGAAGTAGATTTTTCTTCTCTTTCGAGATCCCTTGGACTAGAGTATCCTCATCTCCCCAACAACTGACTGTGCCTTTATTGCATCTTCAGAAGGGGTCCTAAAAATCATGCATCATATAGCCCTCCCCCTTAAGCTAGAGGTATTTGATGCCTTAGCTGTAGGTCGTGCTACAATAGGGTTCTCTTGAATACTTACCCACCTGGTACCAATTGAATTTGCCATGTTACTGCTTTCTTGGCTGATGCACCCTGTTTAGTCCTTTCTGATGAATAATTGTATCCATCCATGACTAACAACTGGTCTCCTAGACCCTTGAAAGCCATACCCCATCCATTGTCAATATCCGCTTTCACTGGTAGCATTCTCTTTTTTCTTTTTTTCTTCTCTTTTTTTCCTTTTTTTTTTTCTTTTTTTTGTCTTCTCTTTTTTTTTTTTTTTGAAACGACTATGTACATGATTGTTACCTTAGTTGGAGGTCGAATATGATGAGCTCTCCTCTAAACCATCCTTAGCATTGATTTCACCAGCATATGGCTGTGAAAGACGACATTGGTAGGCCTTCAATCGCCAACCATTTACCGGGGTCTGATGTACCTTACCATCTAGGTCACCTAGTTGGTAACTACCATTTGAGAACCTCTGTATCACTACAAAAGGGCCTTCCCACTTAAGCAAGAACTTACCATCCTTCCTGCAATCAAAGCGATTGTCGTATCTGAGCACTAAAGAACCTTCCTTGATACCTTTCTTGACAAGGTTGCGATTGAACTTCTTTCGTTTCTTCTCTGCCTGGGCTGCATAGTACTTCACTGCTGACTCTCGATCTAGCCCTAACCTCTCCAAATCAATGATTCTTCCTTCCACCTGCTTCTCTTGACTATCCTCTTGATGTGCTTTTAGAACTCGGAGGCTCGCTAGCTCCACTTCTATAGGCAATAGTGCCTCTGCCCGTAAACCAAGTGAAAAGGTGTATACCCCAAGGATGTTTTAAAGGATGTTCTGTAGGCCCAAAGTGCCGCATCTAGGTGTTTGTCCCATGCTTGAGGATGTAAATGCACTTGCTTAGTGATGATTTTACATATAAGACCATTTACCTTTTCCACAAGACCATTGCAATAAGGATAGTATGGTGTAGAGTGCCTGCGCTTGATTTTTAACTTGCTCATCAATTGCCCGACTAAATCAGCTCGAAATCCCGGTCCCCTATCCGAGGAATCTCCAAAGGTGTGCCAAAACGGCAACAAAGGCATTCAAAAATAAAATCACTCACGTCCTTGGCTGTGATGCGCTTTGTGGGACGAGCTTCTGCCCATCTGGTCATGTACTCCACCCCCATAATGATGTATTCCTTCCCTAATTGAGTGCAAGGTAGTGGCCCTATTGCATCTATCCCCCATTTTTCAAATGGCCCATAGGTTTTGATTGGATGCTGATTTTCATGGGTAAGACGCCTTGGTCCAGCTTTTTGGCAAACCTCACATGTGCGGCACCAATGTTGTACATCTCGATGGAGGCTTGGCCACGTGAACCCTGCTTGTAAAATCTTTTTGCTAGTAATCTCTTGTGCAAAGTGGCACCACACACACCTTCATGACAACTAAACAAAATATCCTTTATCTCTTGGGATGCAGGAACTCTACTTAAGAAAGCATCTTTCCCTCTACAATACAAGTCCTCATTCACTAAGCTATAGCTGGTAGCCTTTTTTGCCAACCAGCTACGTTCACTTTTACTCATACCAGAGGGTGCTTCACAATGCTCAAGAAAGTAAAGTAAATCATGCAGCTCCTCCTTTCCTTGGTATAAAGGACTTTTCACAAGGATAGCAACTACTATGAGAGTTTGTAGTTCTTCACCTGCTAAGGCATCTGCTCTCGATTTTGATCTCTAGGTACAAAGTGCACTCGAATTTCTTTAAAACCCTTCAACAAGGCCTTTGCTTCCCTCATCTTAACAGACAATTTGTCATTTTTACAGGCCCATACACCAACCATTTGCTTAACAATCAACATGGAGTCACCAAAAACATTTAGCTTTGTGATGCCCTGAGAAAGACAACATTGCAACCCTAAAACAAGGGCATGGTACTTTGCCTCATTGTTAGAATGAACCTCTTTTAGATGAAACCCTTTTGCAAAGATCTTCTCCTTCTCTGGACCTAATATTACTATGCCTGTTGATGCCTTGTCTTTGGTTCTCTTGTAAGCCCCATCAAAATACAGACTGTGTGCTCCCAGTAGAACTTCAGGCTCCGGGATAGGCGATACCTTACTAGGTGCTCTTTCTTGGCCTTCTCATAACACCTTTGTGTGAGGACATCTGCCAAACAAGCACGGGTGGAATCCTCTACTTGTAGTGTGTAGTCAAACTCTTGAAGCTGCACCACCCACTTTGCTATTCTTTGAGACAATTCCATGTGTTGTAGGGCATATGGAAAAACCTCCTCAGTTGTGATCACCACAAATTGTCTTGGAAGTAAGTAAGCCCGAAACTTCTCCACTGCAAACTTAAGAGCTAGCACCAATTGCTCAGTTGCGCTGAAACCCTTTTCAGCAGCTGTCATCACTCTACTAGAGAAGTAGACTGGTCTCATGAGAGATGTCTTTGGGTCTTTTTTGCATCAAGACACTCCTAGAGCTTCTGGACCTACACTAGGATTTACATAGAATAATTCACCCCATGTGGGTTGTAGGACGACAGGCAATGAGCTCAAAATGGTTTTAACTTCTTGAAAGCACCTTTCACCCTCCTCACTCCATGTCAATGTAGTGTGTTTAGTGAGCTGTGCAAAGGATAGATTGCCTGAGAAAGGAGATGTATGAATTGTCCCATGTAGCGAACCTTTTGAATGAAGGAGACTAGTTGCTTCACGTTTGAAGGAGTAGGTAAAGCTAACAATGTCTTTACCTTTTCAGGGTCAGCCTCAATACCATCTTGAGACACAACATGGCCTAGTAGAGTGACCTTGCTCTCACCTATGTGGCACTTGTCTTTATTCATTGCCCACCCATTTGGCCAGACGGGTGACCTTCATCAACCTTGGACAGATGTTATTCCTAGAGCTGTAAATGCAAAAATCATCAATGAAGACTCGTATGGACTTACAAAGTAAGTTTGAAACACCAAGTTCATAAACTCTGGAAAGTAGCTGGGGCATTAGTTAAACCAAAAGGCATAACTCTAAAGCAAAACACCCCCAAGGTGTTATGAAGGTAGTCTTTCTTTGGTCTTCATCTGCAATTTCTGATTTGGAAGTAGCCTAAGTAACCCATCACACACTGTGTACCTTTCATGACCAGCCACTTTCATTTAGTATTTCATCTTGAAAAGGCAAACGAAAATGGTCCCTTTTTGGTGGCTGCGTTTAGAGGCTTGTTATCCACACATACCCTCCACTTCCCATTTTTCTTTGGTGCTACCACAACGGAGACACCCACTCAGAATCTTCCACTGGGTAGATAAATCCTGCCTTCAGTAATCTTTTTACTTCTTTTAGAGTGCATCTTGTTGCACTTGCCCTAATCTCCTTAGCCTTTTTCACCACTGGTTGGCACCTTCCTTTAATTGGATATGGTGTTGGGTTACCGTCCACTCCTTTAATGTGCTCGTAATCAGTTATAAAGAGGCCAGCATGCTTCTTTAGTACCTGCAAATAGGGTTCTCTCTTTCTTCTAGTAGGTCCTTAGCTAGCATCTCCTCTAAGCCTGTGGCTTCTTCCTTGTTTAGAGAGTCTGACCACCTTCTCCTTTTGGGGTTTCGCAGTATTAAACCCTGACTTCCAAAGAGCTAGCATCCTCCTCAGATGACTCATCCTCAGATGAAGAGCAGCTGCTTGTACTCCATTCATCCATAGAAGTCTCCATCTCTAGGTTTGTTGTCTACCCATGTTCATGTCATACACAATTTTTTTGTTGCTTGCCACCTACTTATGATTGGTCGCAACTCAAGGGAACCTGTCTCCAATCTTGCCTAGCTTTCTAGCCATAAGCCAAGGTCTTTCCAAAGGATTAGCGGATAGCCCTCCCCCTTAGGTTGGGATCACTAGCATCAATTGAGATTGCCACACCAAAAGCTGAAACCTTCACTCATTAACCTTTCCCACACAAGCCACCCTTACATTATTTGCCTTCTTAGCTTGTTAGGAAGTTTGCTCGTTTACTTCCAAACAAACCGTGCATTAATTTCTCTGTCATAACCAAATCTCGGCTCCACCATCTACGTACAATTTGGAGACTCGCTGACTCTTAATCTCTGCATCAATGACTGGCACGATATCTTCATTGCCTCTTGCACTAATAGACCCAATTGACTTTGCCTTAGAACCTCCTGGTGCTGACATCTTAGACCAGTTCTACGCATCTTTGGGAAGAAAGGTGGAGGAGTTTGCTGCCATGAAATCTTTGTCCTTGCTTACTCAATCTGCTACAGGTCGCATCGTTAAGGTATGGATCCTACCCCAAGTGGAAGTCTTCTACTCCGATGTACCTCTTGACCTACTCTTCTTTTCTGTCTCCTATCACTTGGGGGAACCATCATTCCCTTTATCGGTCTGAAGCTTCCAGTTCATGTTCTTTGTTCCTAACTCTCTTATTGGCATGGCAACAGCTTCCTCCATTTTTTCTTTCCCTTTATCCTTCCATTGTCAATACTTATTGGACAGAGAAGCCCTGTCTGGGGGGCCGATGGTAGTTGGAGGGATCTCTACTCTTGCTTCCTGGGTGTCTTGAAATTTCCTCTCTTCTAGTTTCGAGGGTGACGGAATATTTTCCGATTAAAAAAAAAAGTTGATTTGGCCCACGACGTTGTTTCCCAGTTATAGTTATGCGCTATTTCGGTCCATTTGATACCGAAGTGAAGAGATAGAGTAGCCCCCATCTATCGTTTTTGTTGAAGTATTCTTTCAACTCCTTTTTATCCGTATCCGGAAACAGATTAAAACTCTTATTCCGACTTCATCTTTTCCAAGATAATTGTTCAACTACATTTCAAGGAATAGACAAAAGTATCCCGAGAAAGTAATAATAGAAATAGGAAAGGGAGGGATTCGAACCCTCGGTAGCTAGAAATCTACATAGCATTTCCGGTGCCACACCTTAAACCACTCGGCCACCTTTCCCCGAGCTGCGATATTTCACCAGTGAAACCTCTGATTTTATTTTATGACTTTAGGCGATGAAGTGGCAAGTAATTTGCGGGTATCCGTTTCACTAAGTACCCCTCGAAATAGGGGTGAAACGTGACGGAAGTTTCCGACACCATTAAAATCTCATTCCACTTATCACTCGACTACTTCTCTCTTCCAAGTTATTCTCCAAATAGATTTCTTACCTTTCTTCCGTAATTTCAACTGACGGATTAGTAATAGGTGAAGTAATAAAAAGAAAACAAGGAGTAATTTTGATTATGCCTAGGTCGCAGAGAAATGATAATTTTATTGATAAAACTTTCACAATTCTAGCGGATATTCTCATACGAATTCTACCTACTACTAAGAGGGAGAGGGAAGCTTCTATATACTACAGGGATGGTGCGATTCGAGAAGGGAGGTAATTTAGCACTATTCCCACTTAATTGGAGAAAACTCTCAATTTGAAAAGCCCACATTTGAGAAAGGTGTTTTTCGAATGCCGAACAAATCCTTCGGTTGCGTATCCACGATTGATGCAGCCCCGCAAGCTACGGCTCCCGTCTCCCGCGGATCGAGGTATCGAGCAAGCAGGAGGTTAAACCTGTTAATTGGTGATACGTGGAAATCTTAGGAGTAAGCGTGGAGGGGGTATACACCACTAGAGAAATCGGCAATACAAACTCTTCGTCAACCTCTTAATTCAAAAGATGTTATGCGTTTTCGACAACTCCGGAGTCGCGATAACGACTAATTGCGATTGGGGTAACAAGCAACCATCCCGTTTGTATTTTGGATATCCCTTAGATCATCGGAGATTGCCGGGGTGAATAATCCTCTGAGAAACAAAGCGTTGGGAACGAAGAAATTGCCAGGGAGTTTAGCTACCACTAATTCATTGACGGCAACGCAATCGATCCAATAAAAAAAGAAAACTCCTTGTAAGAAGGATGGTTAGATACCGATTTTGTCATACACTAACCCCCGCCTGGTTAGAAATCTTATCAAGAGCAGGAGTAATGAAACTTCTCAAATTGCTTCCTCGTAAATTAAATTGGGCAGGAGGAGCCGTATGATACAGAAGTTTCACGTGCGGTTTTGAATCGGGGCTTTTCTGCGTAAGCAACCGTAACGGATGTCGGCCCAATCAGAGGGAGAATATGCAGAAGCTTCGGGAAGTTACTACAAAGCCATGCGTTTGGAGATTGATTCTTACGACCGAAGTTACATACCCCACAATATAGGTCCTATTCATACCAGTAATGGTAACCATGCAAAAGCTTTGGAATACTACTTTCAAGCGTCGGAGCGTAATTCCTTTTTGCCACAAGCTTTTAATAATATGGCTGTGATCTGCCACCACGTGCGACTATCTACACCTCGGGACTCCTCGGTTCATGATCAATCAACCGATAAAAAAAAAGGCTTCCCCCAAGCATCTTTCTAGACGGGAGTTGCCACGAGCTGCGGGATTTAGCCCCCTTCCAAACAATCCGAGTTCGGAGGAGGTAACCGGCCTAACCTTCCTATGGATAATTTAACTAAATAAGGGGATGCAGCGTCGTAAGGATTTCTCATTGAAAATCTGGATCGATACAATGAAGCTGGCTCATCAAAGATTTATGCAACTCGTTTCTGTAGAAGAGGCAGTTGAAAAAGCACTAAGTGGCGAGACACGGCGTAGTACCAAATCCCAAAGGAAAAAATTTCTCTCATTTTGAAAGATCCATGTTGAGATAGGGTAGTTAGTGACGGGAGAGATTTTTATTCTCTTCCCAATAGCTGTGAGTACGGAAAAGGTTTTATTTGGAACGAATAGAATTGAAAACCTGGCTATTTTTAGTTTTCCCACACCTCACCTCGGGAGTAGGATTCATCCCTCACCCAAAGGGTGGGAGTGCAGTCATATGAGCCGTATGGGGTGGGAAACCCCCAAGTTCGGTTCTGAAGGAGGAGATTACTGGGAAAGGAATCATCCATTCTTGTCGAGGGGAACAGGCCATTTATCAAGGAGATTTAGAAATTTCGGAAGCTTGGTTTGATCAGGCTGCTGAGTATTGGCGACGGGCAATAGCACTTTCCCCCGACAATTATGCCGAAGCACAGAATTGGCTGAAAATTACGGGACGCTTCTCCCCGTCTCATCGGTGGGAGAGTTGGAACAACAGTACGAGAGTAGCGTGACTTCCTAAATAGGGAAGTCAAAGTAAGTAAAACTTTTTGTTTCTCAGACGTCGACCCCCCCCCCCCCCGGGGGGGGGGGGGCAATTAGTATTACTTATCAAGTCCATCAGGCGCCGCTAAGCCGTGTAATAATACCACCGAAAGCCTATCCCACATGATCTCTTCACTATAGACGTTCAACTTTCAAATTTGGAGGGAAGTAACAGATTCTTGCATGTTAATGAAACCCCCAATTCTCAGAAATTTTATATCTCCTGTTGGTAGGTTGTTGCTATCCCCTGCTCGAAGAGAGGAGAGTCCCAATGACTATTCGTTCGCCAGAACCAGAAGTCAAAATTATGGTAGAGAAGGATCCTGTAAAAACTTCTTTCGAGAAGTGGGCTCAGCCTGGACATTTCGCAAGAAATTTAGCTAAGGGTCCCAGTACCACTACATGGATTTGGAACCTACACGCCGATGCCCATGATTTTGATAGTCATACCAATGACTTGGAGGATATATCCCGTAAGATATTTAGTGCGCATTTTGGCCAACTAGCTATTATTTTCATTCGGTTGAGCGGGATGTATTTTCATGGAGCCCGTTTTTCCAACTATGAGTCATGGCTGAATGATCCCACACACGTAAAACCCAGTGCCCAAGTTGTTTGGCCAATAGTGGGTCAAGAAATACTTAATGGAGATGTGGGCGGGGGGTTTCAGGGCGTGCAAATAACGTCCGGATTCTTCCAACTATGGCGAGCTTCCGGAATAACTAGCGAGTTACAGCTCTATTGCACAGCCGTGGGTGCTTTAGTTTTTGCTGGATTAATGTTTTTTGCTGGTTGGTTTCACTATCACAAGGCTGCTCCAAAATTAGCTTGGTTTCAAAATGTCGAATCCATGTTGAATCATCACTTGGCCGGTCTATTGGGATTGGGATCGCTAGGATGGGCGGGACATCAAATACACGTATCGCTCCCTATCAATCAGCTCCTAGACGCAGGTGTTGACCCCGAAGAAATACCCCTTCCTCACGAACTCATCCTTAATCGTGATCTTCTAGCTCAGACGTATCCAAGTTTTGCAAAAGGATTAATTCCGTTTTTCACTTTGAACTGGTCGGAATACTCGGATTTTCTAACTTTTCGCGGCGGATTGAACCCGATAACAGGGGGTCTGTGGTTGACTGATACCGCACATCACCATTTGGCCATTGCGGTTCTCTTTTTGGTAGCTGGTCATATGTACAGGACAAATTGGGGTATCGGGCATAGTACGAAGGAAATACTAGAAGCTCATAAAGGACCTTTCACGGGTGAGGGACACAAGGGTATTTACGAGATTTTGACAAGTTCATGGCACGCTCAATTAGCTATTAATCTTGCCACTTTGGGATCCTTAACAATTATTGTCTCTCACCACATGTATGCTATGCCGCCTTATCCCTACTTAGCTACCGACTACGCAACACAACTTTCTTTGTTTACACATCACATGTGGATAGGGGGTTTCTTAATAGTGGGAGCAGCTGCACATGCAGCTATTTTCGTGGTAAGGGATTATGATCCAACTACTCAATACAACAACCTGTTGGATCGTGTCATTCGTCATCGTGATACAATAATTTCACATCTTAACTGGGTCTGCATCTTCCTTGGTTTTCATAGCTTCGGTTTGTATATTCACAACGATACTATGAGTGCCTTGGGGCGTCCTCAAGATATGTTTTCGGATACCGCTATTCAACTGCAACCAATCTTTGCCCAGTGGATCCAGAATACTCACGCCTTGGCTCCTGGATCGACTGCACCTAACGCAACAGCAGGCACCAGCTTGGCCTGGGGTGGGAGCGACTTAGTAGCAGTGGCCGGCAAGGTGGCCTTAGCTCCAATTCCATTAGGCACCGCAGATTTTTTGGTGCACCACATCCACGCATTCACAATTCATGTTACTGTACTAATATTATTGAAAGGCGTCTTATTTGCACGCAGCTCTCGACTAATACCCGACAAAGCAAATCTTGGTTTTCGCTTTCCTTGCGACGGCCCCGGAAGGGGGGGCACCTGCCAGGTATCTGCTTGGGATCACGTATTCTTGGGGCTATTTTGGATGTACAACTCTATTTCAGTGGTTATATTTCATTTCAGCTGGAAGATGCAATCGGATGTATGGGGAAGTGTAAGTGAACAGGGAGCAGTGAGCCACATCACTGGAGGAAACTTTGCACAAAGTTCAACGACAATCAATGGATGGCTGCGAGATTTTTTGTGGGCACAGGCTTCTCAAGTCATTCAGTCATATGGTTCTTCATTATCTGCATATGGGCTTCTATTCTTAGGGGCTCATTTTGTCTGGGCCTTTAGCTTAATGTTTCTATTCAGTGGTCGCGGCTATTGGCAAGAACTTATTGAATCTATAGTTTGGGCTCATAACAAATTGAAAGTTGCTCCTGTTACCCAACCCAGAGCTCTGAGTATTATACAGGGACGTGCAGTGGGAGTAACTCATTACCTTCTGGGTGGAATCGCCACAACTTGGGCATTCTTCCTGGCGAGAATCGTTGCAGTGGGATAATGGCTAGGAGGATTTGAGAAACATTATGGTATCAAGATTTCCAAAGTTCAGCCAGGGTCTATCCCAGGACCCAACTACTCGTCGTATCTGGTTTGGCATAGCCACTGCGCATGATTTTGAAAGTCATGACGATACTACCGAAGAACGTCTCTATCAAAAAATATTTGCATCTCACTTTGGTCAGTTAGCTATTATTTTTCTATGGACCTCTGGGAATTTGTTCCACGTAGCTTGGCAGGGCAACTTTGAAACATGGGTACAGGACCCATTACATGTCAGGCCGATTGCCCATGCCATTTGGGATCCTCATTTTGGTCAACCGGCGGTCGAAGCCTATACCCGGGGGGGGTCCGCGGGCCCGGTCAATATTGCCTATTCCGGCGTATATCAGTGGTGGTACACTATTGGTTTACGCAATAACGAAGATCTCTACACCGGAGCCATTTTTCTGCTAGCTGTTGCTGCTTTGTTCCTACTAGCTAGCTGGTTACACCTCCAACCCAAATGGAAACCAAGCATCTCCTGGTTCAAAAATGCTGAATCTCGTCTTAATCATCACCTATCAGGATTATTTGGAGTGAGTTCCCTAGCTTGGACAGGCCACTTGATTCATGTAGCTATTCCCGAAGCAAGGGGCGGGCATGTCAGATGGAACGATTTATTGACTACTGCCCCGCATCCCCAGGGGTTGGGACCTTTTTTTTCGGGTCAATGGAGCGTTTACTCGCAAAATCCTGACTCTAACACCCATTTGTTCAATAGCAACCAAGGAGCAGGAACAGCTATTCCAACTTTTCTGGGGGGATTCCATCCACAAACTCAAAGTTTGTGGCTAACTGATATGGCTCATCACCACCTAGCAATAGCCGTCGTGTTTATAATTGCCGGCCATATGTACAGAACTAACTTTGGTATTGGACACAGCATGAAAGAAATTTTGGATGCTCACATTCCCCCGGGAGGTAAGCTGGGACGTGGACACCGGGGACTTTATGATACGGTGAATAATTCTCTCCACTTCCAATTAGGACTTGCTTTAGCTGCTTTGGGAGTCATCACCTCCCTTGTTGCACAACATATGTATTCCTTACCCGCCTATGCTTTTCTAGCGCAGGATTATACGACCCAAGCAGCACTATATACTCACCACCAATACATTGCCGGGTTTATCATGGCAGGAGCTTTTGCACATGGAGCCATCTTCTTTCTTAGAGATTATGATCCCGAGCAGAATAGAGATAATGTGTTGGCAAGAATGTTAGAGCACAAAGAAGCAATTATATCTCACCTAAGTTGGGCTAGTTTATTTCTGGGTTTTCATACGTTAGGTCTTTATGTTCATAACGATGTAATGCTAGCCTTCGGGACTCCGGAAAAACAGATTCTTATTGAACCCGTATTTGCTCAGTGGATTCAATCTGCTCATGGTAAAGTTTCATACGGTTTTGACGTGCTTCTATCTTCAGTAGATAGTCCGGCAAGTAATGCTGGTCGGGGCTTGTGGTTACCTGGCTGGTTAGACGCTGTTAACAGTAGCAATAATTCGTTATTTTTAACGATTGGTCCCGGGGATTTTCTCGTTCACCACGCCATTGCTTTAGGTTTACACACCACTACACTAATTTTGGTGAAAGGTGCTTTAGATGCACGCGGGTCCAAGTTGATGCCGGATAAGAAAGAATTTGGTTATAGTTTTCCTTGCGATGGCCCCGGCCGAGGGGGAACTTGCGACATTTCTGCCTGGGATGCTTTCTACTTAGCTGTCTTTTGGATGCTGAACACAATTGGATGGGTTACCTTCTATTGGCACTGGAAACACATCACTTTATGGCAGGGCAATGCTGCTCAATTCAACGAATCTTCTACGTATCTAATGGGATGGCTAAGAGATTATTTATGGCTAAATTCCTCGCAGCTTATTAATGGCTATAACCCCTTTGGTATGAACAGCTTATCTGTGTGGGCATGGATGTTTTTGTTTGGGCATCTCGTGTGGGCTACCGGGTTTATGTTTTTGATTTCGTGGCGCGGTTACTGGCAAGAACTCATCGAAACTTTAGCTTGGGCTCATGAAAGAACGCCTCTTGCAAATATGATACGGTGGAAAGATAAACCGGTTGCCCTTTCTATCGTTCAAGCGCGACTGGTTGGATTAGCGCACTTCTCCGTGGGTTATATATTTACCTACGCAGCTTTCTTGATAGCATCTACATCAGGTAAATTTGGCTAGTCTTCATCTTTGTTCAACTACAAAATTGCTTGTTCCCGCGTCAGATTTACCCTCACTATCCTTTCTACTCGGCACACCGACTGCCTACTTGTTTCGTAGTAATAATACAACTCTGCTCACCTACCTACCAATTATGGCAAAAAAAAGTCTTATTGAAAAGGAGAATAGTAAGAAAAAATTGGTGAAAAAATATAATCTTCTTCGCCAATTTTTGAGACGAGAGATTAAGAATAGTTTGCGGATCCAGGATAAACTAATTATTTCCGAAAAATTGCAATCTCTACCACGCAACAGTGCACGCGTTCGTCTCCGTAACCGGTGCTCCCTAACCGGACGACCCAGATCCAATTATCGAGATTTTGGTTTTTCCAGACACGTACCCCGCGAGATGGCACACACCTGTGTCTTGCCTGGAGTGTTGAAATCGAGTTGGTAGAAAAACTACTTACCCCCCCGCCTTATCTACCGCTTGTTTAGAGAATTGAAATCTTATCTATTTATCGATAGATAAATAGATAAGATAGGATGGATAGATAAAATACTGCAATTTACTCATCTTCATCATTTTTGTTTATGCATTATTTATGTCCAATGTAATTCTTTAAGAGATGTATAATACTTACGTTAGAGGCATTAACTACGCGGGGTGGAGCAGCTTGGTAGCTCGCGAGGCTCATAACCTCGAGGTCACGGGTTCAAATCCCGTCTCCGCAAAGTCAATTGTCAATTCTTTTTCCAATTTACCGGAAGTTCCTACCGGGGATTAAAGAGAATCAGTTTTTCCTTTCCGTTCTACTGACTTCCCCATGGATGCAGCTTAATTAGTTCAATCGAGGAAATAAAAATTGGGATTCTACCCCATTTTTATCGCCAGTCTATATTTATTCACAGTACATAGGCCCCTTTAACTCAGCGGTAGAGTAACGCCATGGTAAGGCGTAAGCCGTCGGTTCAAATCCGACAAAGGGCTAAAATAGTCATGTAAGATGCTAATAGAGAGAGTAGTTATCCAAAATTTAGATATCCAGTACCATTGGCTAGGAAAAAAAGATACTGGAGTCAACACGAACCCTGTTCGTGGGGGGGGGGGGATCTTAATGTAACTAAGTCATCATGCAAAAAGAATATTGTATTGTCTCCCGCGGTATCGGTAAATCAGTTGGATATACTTTTTTGTACCAGAGACATTTTGGTTATTCTTACCTCGGGAATTAAATGCAAATCTGACGAAAAGACAAACAATAAATAGATTTATCTATTTATTGTTTTATAGATATATATCTTTACATCTGCAGTTGCGAAAGAAGATACAAAAGAAGAATTGTAATTTGGGAAATAGTTTTTCCCTATTCACTGTATTACAAAACAAATTTCAATTACTGAAAAGATTCTTACAAGTCTCTGGTACTCTCCCCTTTTCCACATCTTTCAAACAATTGGAAACCGTTTACACTGCTAGGAGTCTAGATGGAGACATAATTATCCTGTTCGATGCATAAATTTCCGACACACCCTCTGGTTGCTACCTATTTTTGTTAGTCGAGACAAAATATTTTTTTAAGGTTTCCTAGGCATTGGTAGAATAAGTCCCTAAATATCCTCGAAGTAGAGATAGATGCAATAAAAAGCATAAGTTCCGCGTATTCCTATGCATAACATGTGTAAACTCCTTATACTATACTACAAAATTTCGTATTTACCTACCCCGGATTCTCGGAAACAACTCGACTTTCCGTTGGATCAGGTTCGTTGTTGTGTTAAAATGGTTAGCGAAGTCCTGGAAGAAAAGGGGGGCTTACCTACTAAATATCTGACGTGGCAGAAGGGATCTCCCAGAGACAAGAAGGGATGATATATTGGAACGACAAGCAGGGAGGAGAAAGAATTGGGCAAAAATGATGAATAGAATAAATTGAAAGAAAAGTGAAAAAAAAATGGAAAAGGGCAAGAAGGCCTTGTGAAAATATTACGATTTTTGATCTCGCACGACAAATTCTGATAAAATGACTTATCAACAATCTGGTAATCTCATATTCAAGAGAACTATACCAACTCCTGGAATATAGAAATAGGAATGAGGGACCTAAAAGTGGTTTGGGTAGCTTAGTGGGAACAGATATGACAATTGCCATTGGAAAATCTTCCAAAGAACCGAAAGACTTATTCGACAGTATGGATGACTGGCTCAGGAGAGATCGTTTTGTATTTGTGGGTTGGTCCGGCTTACTACTATTTCCCACCGCTTACTTCGCCCTGGGGGGCTGGTTCACGGGTACGACCTTTGTGACTTCGTGGTATACTCACGGATTAGCAAGTTCTTACTTGGAGGGATGCAATTTCTTGACTGCCGCGGTATCTACCCCTGCTAATAGTTTGGCCCACTCTTTGCTTCTTTTGTGGGGTCCTGAAGCACAGGGGGACTTCACTCGTTGGTGCCAATTGGGGGGTTTATGGACTTTTGTCGCCCTTCATGGTTCTTTCGCCTTAATAGGTTTTATGTTACGCCAATTTGAACTGGCTAGGTCCGTACAATTACGCCCCTACAACGCAGTAGCTTTCTCTGGTCCGATTGCGGTTTTTGTCTCCGTATTTTTGATTTACCCTTTAGGACAATCCGGTTGGTTCTTCGCACCTAGTTTCGGTGTAGCGGCTATCTTCCGATTCATTTTGTTTTTTCAAGGTTTTCATAATTGGACTCTGAATCCATTTCATATGATGGGGGTTGCAGGAGTTCTGGGCGCTGCTCTCCTATGTGCCATTCATGGTGCTACAGTTGAAAATACTCTCTTTGAAGACGGCGACGGTGCAAACACATTTCGGGCGTTCAATCCAACTCAGTCTGAAGAGACTTATTCGATGGTAACTGCAAATCGCTTCTGGTCCCAAATATTTGGTGTCGCTTTTTCCAACAAACGCTGGTTACATTTTTTCATGTTATTTGTGCCAGTGACGGGTTTATGGATGAGTGCTATCGGAGTAGTTGGTCTCGCCTTAAATTTGCGCGCGTATGACTTTGTCTCCCAAGAAATTCGTGCAGCAGAAGATCCCGAGTTCGAGACTTTCTACACAAAGAATATCTTACTAAACGAAGGGATCCGTGCCTGGATGGCAGCTCAGGATCAGCCTCACGAAAATCTTGTATTCCCCGAGGAGGTTTTACCCCGTGGAAACGCTCTTTAATGGAACTCTCTCGCTGGGTGGTCGCGATCAGGAAACCACGGGTTTTGCTTGGTGGGCGGGGAACGCCCGGTTGATTAATTTGTCTGGTAAATTGCTTGGTGCCCACGTAGCTCATGCTGGTCTGATTGTATTTTGGGCTGGAGCTATGAATTTATTTGAAGTAGCTCACTTCGTATCAGAGAAGCCTATGTATGAGCAGGGATTAATTCTACTTCCCCACTTGGCAACCCTGGGTTGGGGGGTAGGTCCTGGCGGGGAAGTGGCCGATACCTTCCCTTACTTTGTTTCCGGAGTGCTACATTTGATTTCTTCCGCAGTTTTGGGTTTTGGAGGCATATATCATGCTTTGATTGGTCCCGAAACTCTGGAAGAATCTTTTCCTTTCTTTGGTTACACTTGGAAGGATAAAAATAAGATGACTACAATTCTCGGTATTCATCTAATATTACTAGGTTTCGGCGCTTTCCTACTGGTTTTCAAAGCACTCTATTTCGGAGGGTTGTATGATACATGGGCACCCGGTGGCGGAGATGTAAGAGAAATTACGAATCTTACTCTAAACCCCAATATTATCTTTGGTTACCTACTAAAGTCTCCGTTTGGCGGAGAGGGATGGATTGCGAGTGTAGATAATCTAGAAGATATTATCGGGGGACATGTGTGGCTCGGATCCATCTGTATTTTCGGCGGGATTTGGCACATATTAACAAAACCGTTTGCCTGGGCTCGTCGAGCTTTTGTGTGGTCCGGGGAGGCTTATTTATCCTACAGCTTGGGAGCTCTAGCCATATTTGGCTTCACTGCCTGCTGTTTCGTCTGGTTCAACAACACAGCATATCCTAGTGAATTTTATGGTCCCACCGGTCCAGAAGCTTCTCAAGCTCAAGCTTTTACCTTCCTCGTTAGAGACCAACGTCTCGGCGCCAACATAGGTTCTGCCCAGGGACCTACTGGGTTAGGAAAATACCTAATGCGTTCCCCCACCGGAGAAATTATTTTTGGGGGCGAAACAATGCGCTTCTGGGATCTTCGTGCTCCTTGGTTAGAACCTCTAAGAGGTCCAAATGGTTTAGATCTTGGTAAGTTGAAAAGGGATATACAGCCATGGCAGGAGCGACGATCTGCGGAATATATGACTCATGCACCCTTAGGCTCCTTAAACTCTGTAGGCGGGGTAGCTACCGAGATTAATGCTGTAAACTATGTATCTCCCCGAAGTTGGTTAGCAACTTCTCACTTTGTTTTGGGATTCTTTTTCTTTGTGGGCCATCTATGGCACGCAGGTAGGGCTCGTGCAGCCGCAGCCGGCTTTGAAAAAGGAATTGACCGCGATACCGAACCCGTTCTTTCTATGACACCCCTTAATTAAAATCCGAAGAATTTGTTTAGATGATGAAAGGGTGATGGCAGAAAAGTAAAATAGGTAAATAATTTCCCACGCGCTAACAAGTGAGGACTTAATAAATTTGCCTCCTCTTCTTTTAATTCATCACATTTATTTAAGATCTATCTATCCAACTGGATAGGTAGATTCCAACTCATCATCTAGTCATATGTTATACACACACAAATAATGGTTTTTTGCAACGTATTGGAGGAGAACCTCTTCGGATCGGAGTAGATCTCAGCTATCACTCTTGCCTCCTTTATGGCTGATCCAAATGTTAGGAGAGAGAGGGATTCGAACCCTCGATGGCATCGAGGTGCCATGCCAGTTTTCAAGACTGGAGCCTTAAACCGCTCGACCATCTCTCCCAAATAGGCGAATTCTTCCTTTGAGATTCGGAGGATAAAAAGTGTAACCCAAGTCTACCAGATGATTGGGGAAGACAATCGAGTTGCGAATGAACCGCAAAAGTTTTTGATTCTAAGATCTATTTGTATAGAGAGAGATTTTTTTTCTACCCTTGCTACGATACAACAGATACGGGGTGAAAATATCGCTACATGAGATAAACATCTTCAATAGCGGGCGGGGTTGAGCTAACTTTTCTAGTTGAGAGGTGTCGTAGGGATTTGATAAATTAGTCTTAGAAATAGACGTTTGTTCCCTACAAATGAAAACTTCGCAGCAGCTCCGTCGGATGCGGATTAAGTGGTACAGAAAATCAATTCCTCATGCGAAAGGAATCGGAATTATGACTACTGCTTTTCAATTTGCTTTATTTGCATTAATTGCTACCTCATTTTTACTAGTTGTTGGTGTGCCTGTGGCGTTTGCGTCTCCCGGAGGATGGTCTGACAACAAAAATATTGTTTTTTCAGGGGCCTCATTATGGATTGGATTAGTTTTTTTGGTAGGTATACCCAATTCCTTCATCTCCTAAAAGTCTGTTTTGGTTCTTCCCCTCGTAACTTACCGTTACGGGTGGGGAATTCAAATGTGAGACGAGATAAATAGATTTTCCACCGCCAGAAAGAAGGATTTGCAATTTGCAATACATAACTCAGTTTAAGTTGATTTCGTAAGAAAAGAAATGAAGTTATGTAGGTAAATTTAATCTTTTCTTATATTAAAAGAAGTGTGTATTAAGGATCTCATTGGCAAAAGATGCAATTTGGTGCGTAAAATAAAATGATGGATTGCGCGGATATAGTTGAGTGGTAAAATTTCTCCTTGCCAAGGAGGTGACGCGGGTTCGATTCCCGCTATCCGCCTACTTTGGGGACAATAAAGAGGTTTGACCCCAAATGAAGAAACATACAAAACTCTTACCTATAGAATAGAAATTTCAAGTTTTTGCAATTCACAATTTCGTTCGAAATTTCGGGGCGAATAACTAGGTTGCAGGTTGTCATTTTCGAAGTGGATGCATATGAAACTAGAAATTTTCATCGGGAGCATAGGGGAAACTACTTGTCAGTTTCTAATCTCAGCACTATACTCACTGGTGAGACATTTCGTCTGACCGGCTGAACGTCCTCGATGGTCTTTTCAAGTCGGCATTAGAATAGAATCTTTGAAACGGGGCGATATAGTCAAGCGGTAAGACGTAGGACTGCAAATCCTATTCCCCAGTTCGAATCTGGGTATCGCCTGGAAGAAGAAATGGAAAATAACAATTTGGAAGATTAAATTCATCTAATTTTACTCACCCATCTAGGTAGGGTTTTCCGGGGATTGCTTGGTGCGCCGAAATCGGATACAGGTTGAGTTTGCTCTATAGCTTGTTATAGCCTAACACATTCCACGTATCTCGACAAATCACGCATCGACAATCCCGAATAAGTATACTACTACTTAGTCAGTAGCAAGTAGGAATTGACAAATCCTACAAAATTATAAAAACTACCCAGTAACATTGGAAAAGACGACTTGGAATTATACATACTCGTTGTTTCTCGCTACTAGGGGGGTATCTGCAGCAGAAGAAGATATCTGATTCTTATTACGTACTTTGACGCTTCCAAAGATTTAATATGCATCTGAGCTCGAGGCTAGTTAGTTATCGTAAAATTTGGGGAGTGAAAAGATAGGAATTATAATTACGGATTCAGTCACTATAGCTTGGGCTGCCTTGACGGCAATTTCTACGTTTTCCTCTCGCTTGTAGTTCGGGGAAGAAGTGGGTTGTGACTTGTGTCGAGTAGCTAATTGATCCTTCGTTAAACGGATCCTTTATCTAGTTAATTTAGGATTAATTTAGGAATTAAATTACACTGCATAGATTTTTTTTTTTTTTTTTGCCTATAAGATTTCTTCTCGTATCAAAATCTGGAAATTGAACAAAAAAAGTAAATAGATATATCTATATTATTTGATTCCGGGGAGAAGAAATTCTATGAGGGGTTTTAACAAACCCAAGATCATTATTTTAACCCTTTACTTCATAAATTGGTATAATGGGGTAATCGGTATTTTACTCCACTGGTGGTTCAAGTTGTAGATATTTCTCTGGGTTTATGACTGCACCCGAGGCAAAAAATTAGTTTTTTTTTTCTTGTATTTTCAGTTGATATGCAGCTAAGCTTATAGTTACGAATGTTTCGCTTGATACCGTTTTAGTGACTATCTCTTTCTTTTAGAATAGAAATGTAAGTAGAACAGATTGAGTTTTCAACCCATGGCTGCTCAGTGAGTGGATCTCATTTCCGGGGGATTTGGTAGAATTGCTAGAATTTGATAGATCGATAACTCTATCAATTTCTAGCAATTCAATCTGGAATTACGGGCAAACAACATAGGCAGAAAAATTCTAAAGAAGCGGGGAGGGGGGAGCAATCATTACGATTAGCAGGAGTAAACTTAACCAGGAAACATCGTTGGGCAGTAACAATTTGGTGATGTGGTAGTATAGTAGCAGCCATATAGGTCCGCGATTTACCCCGGAATACCAAATCTTGTTTCACCGCATTTGCTTTGTGAAAACAAAAAAAAAATTAATATTTTTTCATCTCCCCCCCCCAGCTACCCCCATAAATTACTATACTATTAACTTTACTAACTTACCAAGAAATCTACTAAGTTACCAATCAGAGTAATTGATAACTACCCATTATTTTGGGCGGCCGTCTGAATGTAAAGAATGAGTAGAAAAGCTGTCGGAATTAGAATGAAAAGTGCAGTGGCTACAAACGCAAGAATGTTTACTTCCGTATTAGTAGTTCAAATCATTAATTGGGAAATAAATTGAGCGGTCCTATCGAGAGGAACTCTCGGATTCCGTTATGAACCTTCGATTTTTAGTTAGTCGGGTTGACCGAATCAAATATTATTAGTTAATAATAAGGCGTTGAAACCAAATTTCTAATATCGATTATGTAGTATATCACACGATTAGGTATGCAATACAAATAGATACCGGGAATACCTATCTCTAACTTCTACAAGCAGTTTAGATCCGCCGCTTCCGCTTCTAGCTAATCGGTCAGCTGCTACAGGGGAAAGTGATATGTTGATAAATTATTTTCCTTATTAGTTTAATGTCGTTAATAAAAACTATTTCTATGGCATCCTTAATCCCTCCATATTGACAACTCGAGGGAAATAACCTAAGCTTCTAGCAGATAATCTGGCCCCCATCGTCTAGAGGCCCAGGACACCTCTCTTTCACAGAGGCGACGGGGATTCGAATTCCCCTGGGGGTATTCGAGTTTCAATAACTTCTTTGCGCACATAACAAGTCTATTGTTACCCCTCCCGGTAAATTTCGGGACAACTGAAAAGAATCGAATGGAAGCTTTTAAATGAAATTGATTAATCGAGCAACAATTCATGTAATAGAATAGAACCAAAATTCCTTTCCTACGGGTCGATGCCCGAGCGGTTAATGGGGACGGACTGTAAATCCGCTGGCGGTGCCTACGCTGGTTCGAATCCAGCTCGACCCAAGAAGTAAAATAGGAAAATCTAAATCTGGGCATATTCTTTATAAGTGGTATCTTTTAGCATCTATGTAAGATGGGTAATAGAACTCCGATTTGTTTCGTTGCAATTTCCCGTATCGGGATTGACGGGTCTCGAACCCGCAGCTTCCGCCTTGACAGGGCGGTGCTCTAACCAATTGAACTACAACCCCGAGTAGCAATTAGCTCAGTTGGAGTGTACGTAGTAATTGTCCCAGAGTCAATGATTCATAATCTAATTTTTGTTAAAACTCCTGTATGAGGGGGGAAAAAATCTTTTTTTTTTTTTTTTTTTTTGACTTTGCTAGGGAATAAAAGAAAAGAAATCGGTTAGAAAATCTTCAGGTTGTAGGAGGTCTTCAATCTGATCTATTTTTCAGAGGCGTTGGCAATAAATTATCCTAACCCTAAGGCAATCTTTTTACAATCTATCTATATCTATCTACCTATCTACAGATAGAATTTTTTATTTGACAAGTACCTCTATTCATGTTGCCCAGAGTTGGAGACGTCACGGATTGGTGTTGGCAAAATCAGTGGGAAGACATCCTACTTTTCCTTCCACTAGATTTTCTTGACAATTAAAATTGCTGATGTGATATAATTACAAAGGACTTCTTTTCTAGATTCCACGTCTACGCGTCAATCGCTGTTTCGCCCCGGATACTACTAAGTTTTCCCGGCAAAAAATTTATCACAGAAGTGATTTTAAGTTTGTAAAATCTGGATTTTGCTTAGGTTCCCATCTCGTGGATCGTCAAAAAGATTTTTTTTTTTTCGGTGCATAAATCCTCTAAATTCTTTTTGAAATATCAAAATATGTGAATAAGATTTCCTGCAGCTTTCTACCTGCTTTAACGAATTTGTTAGAGGAGGAATAAAGAAAGATAATTCAGTGAAAAAAAAAAGTCTACTCATATCTATTTACTCACACCCACTCATATATTTAGATCTATCTAGATTAGATATTCCTCCACCTTTATATCTATATGTATATATAAATCTTTGTCAAAGGAAGGGGGAATTTGCAAATTATATTATTAGAACGATCAGACTGGTCTGTGAAATTTAATTCAGAGGTAGGTCTAGATGTATCACTTCGTTAGGAGGAAGTGGAGGTATGCCCGTACTGCCAGAACTTGCACAAATTCAATTTAAAGGTTTTAGTCGTTTCGTTCATCAAAAATTGCTTAAGGAACTTGAAAATTTCCCAAAAATTGAAGATACAGATAAGGAAGTAGAATTCTGATCTATTGGAAATCAGTACCAATTGACAGAACCTTCTCTCGAAGAGAGAGATGCCGCGTATCAATGTATTACGTATTCCGCTGACCCATATGTACCAGCTTAATTGATTTGTAAGGAAGACCAAATAGTGCAAGAGGAAGATGTACGACTCGGATCTATTCCTTGGATGAATTCCGGAGGAACATTTATTATTAATGGGATCGCTAGAGTTTTAGTCAGTCAAATATTGAGGAGTCCTGGTATTTACTACAATCGGGAGTCGGATCAGAGAGGGATTCTCGCGTATACCAGCACCGCAATTTCAGATCAGGGAGGGAGATTTAAGCTAGAGATAGACGGGAGGAATAGAATATGGGTTCGTATAAGCAAGAAAAAAAAAATATCTATTTTTATTCTACTAGTAGCTATGGGGTTATGCAAAAGAGATATTCTACAAAACTCCCGTTACCCAAGGATTTTTTCAAATATGTTCAAAAGGCAAAAAGAAAGTATTGAATCTCCAGAGGATGCCATAGCAGAGCTGTACAAACACCTATACTCTGCTACAGACGCAGATGTATTCTTTTCGGAATCCATATTTAGGGAATTATAGAAGAGGTTTTTCCAACATAGATGCGAATTAGGACGAATTGGTAGACGAAACCTAAACATCAAGCTAACTCTTGATGTACCCGAAACGGAGTCTTTTTTGCTACCCCAAGACATATTAGCAGCTGCAGATCACTCAGTAGAAATAAGTTACGGAGAGGGCAAACTCGACGATATAGATCATTTGAAAAATCGACGTGTTCGATCCGTTGCAGATTTGCTTCAGGAACAATTGAAATTAGCTCCAAACCGTTTGGAGAATTTGATTCGATAAAATTTATCTAGAGCCGTTAGGCGCAAACGCGCAATCACTCCCCGGGGGTTGGTGACACCCGTGCCAGTAATAGCAGCTTTCAAGGAGTTTTTTGGTTCACACCCCCTTTCGCAATTTTTGGACCAAACAAATCCATTATCTGAAATGGTTCATAAACGAAGATTAAGCTCTGTAGGTCCCGGCGGGTTAACACGTCGAACCGCTAGTTTTCAAGCTAGAGATATTCATTTCAGTCATTATGGTCGCATCTGCCCAATCGAAACATCGGAAGGTATGAATGCTGGCCTGATTTCCTCATTAGCTATTCAGGCAGGAGTTAACACTTCGGGATCTTTGGGGAGCCCTTACCTCGAAATGTCAGATTCGTCTGGGGAGGAGCAGTTAGTCAATTTATCACCCGCAGAAGATGATTATTACCGAGTAGCAAGTGAGAATTTACTATTATCCGAATGGAGAGGTTCGGAGAAGGAAATTATACCAGTGCGATATCAACAAGAGTTTCTCAGCGTTCTCTGGGAACAAGTTGATTTTCGAAGTATTCATCCTCTCCATCATTTTTCCATCGGAGCTTCTCTCATTCCATTCATTGAACATAATGATGCAAACCGTGCTTTGATGGGTTCTACCACGCAACGTCAAGCTGTTCCATTAATTAAGCCCGAAAGATGCATTGTAGGAACTGGGTTGGAAAGTCAAGTAGCTTTGGATTCGGGAAGTGTAGCTATATCCGAACAGGATGGTAAAGTTTGCTATATTGATGGTAATAGAATTGAGCTATCTCTTATCCACGAAGCGAAAAAGAACAAATTGGCTCAACCTACTACAATTGAGGAATTAAAAATATTTGAGCGTTCCAATAATAACACCTGCATGCACCAAAAACCCGCGGTTTCGCTGGGAGAACTCCTGAGAGGCGGAGAAATCGTAGCGGATGGAGCAGCGACTGTCAGGGGGGAACTAGCTCTGGGTAAAAATATATTAGTAGCCTACATGCCGTGGGAAGGATACAACTTCGAAGATGCGGTCTTGATTAGTGAACGCCTTATCTATGAAGATATTTTCACATCTCTTCACATCGAAAAACATGAGGTTGAAATTTGTGCAACAAATCAAGGACCTGAGCGGGTTACCAAGCAAATATCTCAATTGGATGGTTATTTACTTCGACACCTCGACGACGATGGGCTCGTAGAATCAGGATCTTGGGTGGAGGCCGGAGACGTTTTGGTAGGTAAACTGACGCCTCAGGAGGGGGCAAGCTCATCACGTGTTCCAGAAGGAAGATCATTACAAGCTATTTTTGGTATACAACTGGTTAATGCAAGAGAAAGTTGTCTAAGAGTACCTATTGGTGGGAGAGGTCGAGTCACTGATGTGAGGTGGGTATACCCCGAAGATGATGCTACAAATGATTTGGAAGTAATTCATATATATATATTGCAAAGACGTAAGATACAAGTGGGTGACAAGATAGCCGGTAGGCATGGAAATAAAGGTATTGTATCAAAGATAGTACCCAGGCAAGATATGCCCTATTTGCAAAATGGTACGCCGGTTGATATGATACTAAGTCCCTTGGGAGTACCTTCACGAATGAATGTGGGACAGATTTTCGAATGCTTGCTTGGGTTAGCCGGGGAGTTTTCAGAAACTCATTACCGTGTAGTACCCTTTGATGAAAGATATGAACGGGAAGCTTCCAGAAAACTAGTATTTGCCGAACCTCACGAAGCGGGTGCGCGGACCAATAATCCGTGGCTATTCGAACCCAGCCACCCTGGAAAGAGTCGATTGATCGATGGACGAACGGGTGATCCCTTTGGACAATCTATTACAACTGGGAAAGCTTATATAATGAAACTTATTCATCAGGTTGATGATAAGATTCACGCACGATCTAGTGGTCCCTACGCGCTCGTTACACAGCAACCTCTCAAGGGGAAATCGAGACGGGGGGGACAACGAATTGGAGAAATGGAAGTCTGGGCTTCGGAGGGGTTTGGGGTGTCCTACACCTTGCAGGAAATGCTTACAACTAAATCAGATCATATTCAGGCTCGCTACAAAGCACTTAGTGCAATTATGACCGGAAAACCAGTTTGCAAACCTAAAACCGTTCCAGAGTCTTTCCGATTGCTAGTTCGGGAGTTACGACGTATGGGCCTAAATTTGGAACGCAATTTCATACCTGAAGAAGATTTGGGAAGGGAATTTGAAAACATTTGATATTTCCTTGAAATTTCTCTCGTGAAAATTAATTGAGAGTTTATTATGATTCATCGAACTAATTATCAACAACTTCGGATTGGACTAGCTTCTCCCGAACAGATTCGCAGTTGGGCCGAAAGGGAGTTACCTAATGGAGATGTCATTGGACAAGTCGATTAACCTTACACATCGCACTATAAGACTCACAAACCAGAGAGAGATGGGTCATCTTGCGAAAGAATATTTGGGCCTACAAAAAGTGGAGTCTGTGCTTGCGGAAACTGCCGATCTGTCAATGACGAAGGAGAGTCTTCCAGATTTTGCAAGCATTGCGGAGTCGAGTTTACTGACTCTCGAGTTCGTAGATATCGGATGGGATACATCAAACTCGCGTGTCCAGTAACTCACGTATGGTTTCTTAAACGAATCCCTAGTTATATTGCAAACCTACTAGCCAAACCTCTTAAAGAATTGGAAAGCCCAGTCTATTGCGATGCGTGACTCGACTTCACATGTTGATCGGCATAGATTTGATACAATCTGTCATTCCATGTAGGAATTGGAGGCCTCTAACCGACGCGTCCCTCAATCAAAATTAAAGATGAGGAAGTCTCGCGCAACTCGGGAGAAAATACGCAATCTATTGCGTAGAAACTGAAGAATCCTCCCCATGGTTAGTTTTTGGTAGAAAGAGAGAGAGAATCTACCAAACTAATTAAATCAGGCTTCGTGAAAAAAAGAATAAGATATTTGTTTCAGTTAGTAGACAAATATTAAATGCTTCCTAACATAACCCCGATCCTTTGATTTTCTTTTTCGCCGTTAGGAAAGACTTTGGGTATGGTTAGGGGAAGCTAATCATCGCATGTACTTCTCAAATCAACTGATAGCCATCGAAGTGGATTGAAAACCCAAAGGGGGGAAATGATCACATTAGGAACAAGAAAAAAATTTCCGACTTATGATAGGAAGGCAAAGAACCTACTTCCTCCTGTACAGGATCATCCATGATGGAAAAATTGAGACTACTCGAAAAATACTATTTGGAACTCGAGTACTGAACAGCTATTTTCGACGGGGCGATACTTTATTAGATTATTCTAGATTCTATTATTGTGTTTTGAAAACATTAATTAGTCGGGTTGTAAATCTGGTACTAGTTATTTGAGCCGGATGAGGGGAAACGCTCTTGTCCGATTCTGGGGGGGGGTCGGCCAACCTATCCCAATCTTTTTCTAGCTAGGCCCGTGGCTGAAAGGCCCGCTCTATTAAGACTGCGGGGGCTGTTCAATTATGAGGATCGAGCCTGGAGAAACATACTTCCCACTTTTTTTTCTACCCAAAATTACGAGATGCTTCGAAAAAATGAAATTGTTACTGGGGGAGATGCTATCAGAGAAGGATTAGCTAGCTTAGATTTGCAAAGTTTTCTTAATTGCGCGTATTTAGAGTGGCAGGCGTCAGTAAAACAGAAGCCAGTTGGAATCGAATGGGAAGATCGAACAATTCGAAGAAGAAAAGATCTTCTGATCAGGAGGATTAAACTAGCCAAGGATTTTTTACGGACGAATATGAAACCCGAATGGATGGTTTTATATTTTATACCGGTTCTCCCGCCTGAATTAAGACCAATAGTGGAATTGTATGAAGGTGAATTGATTACCTCTGATCTTAACGAACTTTATAGGAAGATTATTTACCGAAATAATACTCTCAGAGAATTCCTATCGGGTAGTGAATTTACACCGGAAGGATTAATTGTTTGCCAAAAACGACTTGTTCAAGAAGCTGTAGATGCTCTCATCGGTAGTGGTATACGTGGGCAACCAATGAGGGATATTCATAATAGACCCTACAAGTCATTTTCAGAGGTTATTGAGGGCAAGGAGGGTCGATTTAGAGAAAATCTACTCGGCAAGCGGGTCGATTACTCAGGTCGCTCCGTAATTGTTGTCGGCCCATCTCTTTCATTACACCAATGTGGATTACCTCGAGAAATGGCAATTGAGCTTTTCCAAGCTTTTGTAATTCGCAATTTGATTGGATGACACCTTGCCTGTAATTTACGAGCTGCTAAGTGCATGATACGGAAGGGGAATCCCATAATATGGGAAGTTCTTCGGGAAGTTATGCGAGGCCATCCTGTACTGCTGAATCGGGCACCTACTTTGCACAGATTAGGCATACAGGCGTTTCAGCCCCTCTTGATAGAGGGACGCGCCATTCGTCTGCATCCATTGGTTCGTGGGGGGTCTAACGCAGATCTTGACGGGGATCAGATGGCCGTTCATGTCCCTTTATCTGTCGAAGCTCAAATCGAGGCTCGTCTTCTGATGTTTTCGCATCTCAATTTATTATCTCCCGCTACGGGCGATCCCGTATCTGTACCGAGTCAGGACATGCTTCTTGGTCTTTATGCGCTAACAATTGAAAGTAGGCAAGGAATCTATAGAAATAGACATCTTGGTTTTATAGACAGGGTTAACGTATATTCCACCAAACTACTTCATTTCAGCAGTTACTGTGACTTACTTCGGGCCAAGGAATCGAGACAAGTGGATTCCCACAGTCTATTGTGGCTTCGATGGAAAATCGATCTGCAAATTATTAGTTCGAAAATTCGTGAATTATCTTCCGAATCTCATTATGAATCGTCAGGAACTTCTTTTCACTTCTACGAAAATTGCCGAATTAGAAAATGTAGGGATGGATCTATCTCTAGTATGTATGTACTTACAACAGCCGGTCGCATTTTATTCAATCAACAATTGAAGGAAGCAATGCAAGGTGTATCAAAGAATTCTTTTTCATACACCACCTCATCTACGCTGAGTACATCAACAATCGATAGGTGTAATACTAATAGTAATAATGAGGAATGATAAAGCTTTTTATTATAGGCAATGGGTGAGGGTGAATAAATAAAATGAATCAGTTTAATGAAATTGAGAAGTTAATAACAGAGAGCTTGCTAAATACTGCGATATAAAACAACATATATATATATGAAGTTGAGGTCTTCATAATGATGGATCGAAATGAATTACCTTTCTGCAACAAGACGATCGATAGGGCTGCGATGAAGAGACTCATCGGCAAGTTAGTTGTTTGTTTCGGAATTGCGTCTACAACAAATATCTCAGATCAAGTGAAAGTTTTGGGTTTTCAGCAAGCTACAGAAGCATCTATCTCATCGGGTATTGACGACCTTTCAGCAGTACCAACCAGAGGTTGGCTTGTACGAGACGCGGAGAAATAAGGTTACGTCTCGGAGGGGCATTACCGCTGCGGAAGTCTGCATGCCATAGAAAAGTTGCGTCAATCAATTGAAGCCTGGTATGCCACAAGTGAATGTTTGAAACGAGAAATGAGTCCAAGTTTCAAGATGATTGATCCTTTGAATCCCGTTCACATGATGTCTGTTTCAGGAGCCCGAGGGACCATCTCCCAGGTCCACCAATTGCTTGGCATGAGGGGATTAATGGCAGATCCTCGAGGTCAGGTAATTGACCTACCTATCCGAAGAAATCTGCGCGAAGGTTTATCCCTGACAGAATATATTATTTCTCGCTACGGTGCTCGCAAAGGGGTTGTGGATACCGCCGTGCGAACTTCAGATGCCGGATACCTAACACGTAGACTTGTCGAAGTTGTTCAACATATTGCTGTACGAAGAAGGGATTGTGAAACTCCTAGAAGTCTCGCTTTTTTGACTTCAAATACTGGCGAACGAAGACGAGGATTTCTTGGCACGATGCCGCATCAGGGATTGGTTGGACGTGTGTTGGCGGATCATGTTTACTGGGATGTTAGATGTATTGCCACCCGTAACCAAGATATTAGCGACGGATTGGCTAGTAACTTGATGGCGTCCTCGCAGCCAATACATGTGAGATCTCCTTTGACATGCAAAAGCATTTTCCGGATTTGTCAGTTCTGCTACGGTTGGAGCCTTGCCCATTGCAATTTAGTAGAATTGGGTGAAGCCGTTGGTATCATTGCGGGTCAATCAATTGGAGAACCGGGAACTCAATTGACATCGAGGACTTTTCATACAGGTGGGGTATTTACAGGGGATATTGCGGAGTACGTACGAATTCCATTCAATGGACTTATTAAATTTGACGAAAGATTACTTCATCCGACGCGTACGAGGCACGGGCATCCTGCTTGGATGTGCCGAAACGATTTACCCCTCTTTATTGGCAATTCCGTCGGTACACAAAATTCTCTTATTCCAGCCCAGAGTCTGCTTATGATTCGAACTGGTCAATATGTTGAGTCGCAACAAGTTATCGCGGAAGTACGAGCCAAGGAGTTTCCTCCCAAAGAATGTATTAGAAAACCTATTTATCCAAACTCGAGGGGAGAAATTCACTGGAGTAAATTTGTTTGGCATGTCCGTGATTCCATCTGCAATATCGCTCGTCTCGTACGAGAGGCGAGCCATATATGGATTCTTTCGGGATCTCCATCCAAATTTGATGGGAACTCTTTTTTTCATAAAGATCAAGATAGAGTTAGGATAAAACCCCACCCTATCAAAAGGATACGCAGTCACTCGGAGGGAATTTTTGAAGCACAAGCCAGTGCTAGTAACTGCGTAGATCGTCGAAAAGGGATTCAAGAATTTGGAACCGATTCAAAATATTTTTCAAATTGGTCAAAACGTCCGAGATCCAATTACATCCTTTCAAATGTCTGGTTGGAGCGGGCCGAGCTAGAAAACTCGGTTTCTTTGCTGATGGAACGATGCCAAAAAAATATCAAAAAATTAGATTTTGTAAGTATCAATGTTCAATTAAACAATGGTTCGGATCAGGATCACATTTTTGCCACCTATGAAAACTTCGAGTATCAAACCATCGTTTCAGGGATCATAAAGTATGGCACTGTAGAAATTAAACCGGTCAATCCGAAGAGACTCCAGTTAGATGGTGGGACAGGGAATAAAAGTTCTCGTCCTTGGTGCAGGGTAGTTAGAAAAGGAAATTTCTTCCCGATTCCAGAAGAGGTTTATCTTACGCACGAACCCTCGTCGTCTATTTTGGTGACAAATAATGCTATTGTTAAAAAAGGTGCGCAAATCACTAACAATATTATTACCAAATCAGGTGGATTGATTCGGATGAGAAAGAGATCAAGAGATGCTACTACAATAAGAATTCTCCCTGGATATATTTATAATCCAGAGAAGCAAATTAATATATCCAAACGGGGTAATACATTACTAGCGCCGGGTAATAGGATTTCGGATGACATTGAAGTCAAAAATTGGATTTACCTACAACCATTTACATTTCGCAGAAAAGGAAAAACCTTTGTCCCGATGACACCAGTTAGCGAGTATAACTTATCCAGCGATTCTCTGGCACAAGTAGCATCTCGATTTGACAAACCAAAAACACAGAGACGCGCAAAAGCCAAGACCCTTTCGTTCATTTGTTGCAAAAATGGGGAAAAAATTGAAGTAATTAACGATGTGCCTACTCAATTAGTTCGGCTTTGTTTGATAATTGAATGGCAGAAATATTTGCACGAAACCCTTCCTAGAAAAAGAAACTATTTCTCTCTTATCAGTGTGAAAATAAGTTATTTGTTCAAAACTTTTCTTCAAGTAAATCCGATGGTATCTCCCCCTACACAAAGAGGAGTCAGGGTTGATGAAATCTTTCGAACATCAACGCCTCTTGGCAAACCATCTCCTCCTCAACTTGATCTGGCTAACAGTTGTTGTAAATCAGCTGTCAACTGTCAGGGTATCATTCATTTGACTTTGGAACCAGCCACATCATTCCTGATCTTGTCGCCATTTAATTTGTCCCGTAATAATTCAGTTACTGATACGAGGGATGGTGGTTGCGGAGGAGAAATTGGGAAATACTTCTACGGGTCAGAAGATGGTTTCTTCTGCATCGGCGAGAATAAAAAAAAGATCTCACTGAGTTCTAAATGTATTTCAGAAAATTATGCAAATCCAAATGTTGAAGAGGGATGGATTAAAGCTAGAAGAGCAAGTTCCAATCTCGGCCAGAGGAAAGCTGAGGAGGTAGGTCTAGTGGGGACTTTGTCCCCTATTTCTTGTTCATCGATTCCCCATCATCTATCACTCGGCGGCAAAAACCTTTCTACCAGAAAAGGTTTCGTTGATTATTCGATAGATAAGTCGGAACATCAAGATTTCTATCTGATTGATGAAAGTAAATTACTACTGAAATGCCCCATAAATTTTTATGTTAAAAAGGGTTTCTTGGACAAACCTTCTTATTTACCGACAAGAGTGTTTAGTCGAGAAATCATGTTAATTAGTCTAGGACTACCGATCAGTGAAAGTCGATATCTACATCGAGATCGGACATGTTTCCAATCTGGCCAGGTCATGGCCATTCACCAAGATTATTCATTAGTGAGAACGGGTAAAACCTTTTTGGCAACCCGGGGAGCAAATCCCCATAAGAGTTCCGGGGATATCCTTGAGGAAGGAGATACGTTAATAACATTGCCGTATGACAGATTGAAATCTGGAGACATTACTCAAGGTCTCCCAAAGGTTGAGCAACTCCTGGAGTCCCGTTCCATTGCTTCTATTTCAGCAGGAATTGGAGATCTTTTTGAGAAATGGTGTCAAAATATTACTAAATTAATTGGGAATCCCTGGAGTCACTTGCTAGGTGCTGGAAGAAGTATGGAGCATTGCCAATTGATTCTAATTGATCAAATTCGAAAAGTTTATGAGTCTCAAGGAGTACGGATATGCGACAAGCATCTAGAAATTATTGTCTGCCAATTGACATCTAGGGTCGTAGCGTCTGAAGATGGGGTAACTAATGTATTCCTTCCTGGGGAGCTTGTTGAGTTATCACAGGCGGAACGTATAAATCGTGTTTTAAAGAAATCAATTTTTTACGAGCCTATTGTATTGGGTATGACGAGGGCTTCTCTTAGTACTACTAGTTTTTTGGCGGAAGCAAGTTTTCAAGAAACCACTCGAGTATTGGCTAAAGCTGCCCTTCGCGGCCGAATTGATTGGCTGAAGGGGTTGAAAGAAAATGTTGTTATTGGCGACTCCGTTCCCGTCGGAACAGGTAGTCCAGAAATCTATTGTCAATTAAATATAAATAAAGAGAAAGAATCTCGTTTGGCAAGTGGGGGTAGTAAGAAGTTGACAAAATGGGAGACTGGAAGTAGTCTAAGTGGTTACCATAAAAAACGGGATTTCAATCCCAGTTTTTTCATTCGTAAAGAATTGAATAGATCTTTCACTCGTCTTCATCTTGATATGTGGTAAAAAGTGGCAGACAATTTCTTCGCGCATTTCAAACCGCGAAATGATTCACTGGATTGTAACAATTTACCAAATTTAGTTAAAATGAGACAAATTCACATCCGTTTTCATAAAAGAGGGGAAGATGCAACAGAAAAATCGGACTATCGACTTGGAAGGAATGATGGCAGCAGGAATTCACTTTGGACATCAAACCCAGAGATGGAATCCAAAGATGTCTCCTTATATATTTACAGAACGTA
Organism: Adiantum capillus-veneris; assembly: GCF_014529385.1. Lineage (NCBI taxonomy): Eukaryota > Viridiplantae > Streptophyta > Polypodiopsida > Polypodiales > Pteridaceae > Adiantum > Adiantum capillus-veneris. The sequence continues at coordinate 3,069,417 of NW_028221440.1, forward strand.
AGGGTGTTCATATTCTCGACTTAACTCAGACCGCTCGTCTCCTATCTGAAGCTTGTGACTCGGTATTTGATGCAGCAGTAGAGGGAAAGGAGTTCCCGATGGTGGGTACGAAGAATCAAGTAACTGATTTAATAGTATCAGCTGCATTGAAATCTCAATGCCATTATGTAAACGAGAAATGGTTAGCTGGTACGTTAACGAATTGGGTCACTACAGAGACACGTCTCCGCAGGTTTCAACACTTACAAACTGGGGGCGATTTGGGAGAATTCGACCGACTTCCGAAACGGGAGGCCGCGATTTTGAAGGGATAATTGGTTAGATTAAAAAAGTGTCTAGGTGGAATTCAATATATGTCAGATTCACCCGATATTGCGATAATTACCGATCAACACGAATAATCTATTGCCCTCAAAGAATGCAGTATTCCGGGTATTCCCACAATCTGTATCGTTGATACAGATTGTGACCCAGATCTTGTAGATGTTCCAATTCCTGGTAATGATGATGCTAGATCCTCGATCCGATGGATATTGGATAAACCTGCATTAGCTATTAGCGAGGGTCGTTCAAACATAAAGGTAACTTAATGGGCCGAAAGGCGGTTAACTATACACCGACCTTGTTGATTTGCAACGAAATACCCAAAGGCATTATTATTATTTGGGAAAATGGATTGATTTGATAAATCGTATAGTTTGATGGAAAAGGAACTTGCCTCTTCCTACTCAGAACATTTATGTAATGAAAAATAGTTTAGATAATTTTGCTCCTCATTGTGAGGGGGGGGGGTATTATGCAAATTGAACAATTGCAAATTAATGAAATTGATAATCCGCATCAAGTATCAAGTGTAGAAGTAGGTTAACATCTCTATTGGCAAATAGGAAACTTTCAAGTTCATGCACAGGTTCTTATAACTTCTTGGGTTGTCGTCGCCATATTGGTAGCTTTACCCGCTACAACTACCGGCAATTTGCAATCGATACCAACTGGTACACAAAATTTTATCGAGTATGTTCTTGAATCTATTCGAGATTCAACCAGGACCCAGATGGGGGAAGAGGGATATCGACCCTGGGTCCCATTTATTGGAACAATGTTTCCATTTATTTTTGCTTCTAACTGGTCAGGTGCTTTGCTACCCTGGCGAGTCATTCAGTTACCTCATGGGGAGTTGGCTGCACCTACGAACGATATTAACACCACCGTCGCATTAGCCTTGCTTACATCAGTAGCACATTTTTACGCGGGTTTGTACAAGAGAGGGTTTAGCTATTCCGGCAAATACATACAGCCAACTCCGATACTCCTACCTATCAATATTTTGGAAGACTCCACCAAACCCCTATCGCTTAGTTTCCGATTGTTTGGAAACATTTTGGCTGACGAGTTGGTAGTAGCTGTTCCCGTCTCCCTAGTACCCCTAATTGTCCCTGTACCTACGATGCTTTTGGGATTGTTTACAAGTGGTATCCAAGCTTTAATCTTTGCCACTTTAGCTGCAGCTTATATCGGGGAATCTATGGAAGGTCATCATTAGTGGGATGAGGAAACGTAACTCTAATTTAGTTGCGGGAAATCTCTTTTCCTTTTGGGTACAATTACAATCTGGCGGGTCACTATAGCGAGAAAAAGCCGTTTATGTGGTATCATAAAACTACATTATAAAATTATACCCGCGTTTTTCCCTTCTTCTCTTTCGTCACTTTTAGTATCCCCCAAAAAAAAAAGGGATGGTTCTCTCCCTCACACATATCCACCGCCTACATACAGATTAAATCAAATTGTTTTAAGTATTCAATGAATAAATAAGTAAATAAAAAAGAGGTAATGAGTTTCGGTGCCGGTCGCAAATGTTTTGCGAGAATTTTGAGCGCGCGGGGGGGGGGGGGGGGAAATATACATTGTTTTTCCATTTCTCGTTCAAGCCGTTAATGCTAAATCCTAATTGTGTTTATCCCATGATATATTTTATCAGGTAAAGCTATTCCATTTTACTGTCGTTGGGTATAGGGGAGACGTGCTTTGACAAGTGATTGTTATTAATACCGAATATCCAAAAATATTTTTTCCAGCTTTTACCTAAATTTAAAAGTCAAATTAGTCGAGAAATGTTCCCGATCGACGTCTAGGTAGAAGTGAAGTAGATATTTCTTTCCTAAACCGTTGCTTCCAGTTAACATAGACTAAATATGCGGAAACTGGAGTACATTATTGGTCCCAACTATATTTACGTGGAATTAATTTACTAATTTTTTTTTTTTAACCTTTACCAAATTCAATTTTCTTCATATTCGACGGAATAAGCAAAATCGACTAAAGTTCCTAGATTAAATAGGAGGAGACTAATATGAATCCATTGATTTCTGCCGCTTCCGTCATCGCCGCTGGGTTAGCTGTAGGCCTTGCTTCAATCGGACCCGGTGTTGGTCAAGGCACTGCCGCGGGTCAGGCGGTCGAGGGTATAGCAAGACAGCCAGAAGCAGAAGGTAAAATACGAGGCACTTTATTGTTAAGTTCGGCTTTCATGGAAGCTTTGACAATTTATGGATCAGTTGTAGCTCCAGCCCCGTCATTTGCAAATCCGCCTGTCTAAACCATCTCGACGAATAAGAAATAATTATAAAAAAAAAATCAATTGGATATATTGTCTGCCCTCCCCTCGGGGGGGGGGCAAATTGTCTCTTCATTTATTTGACCAAGCTTTTGACTCGCCTTTTTATCTCCCGCCTCCTACCAAATAAAAAATTTTCAGTAAATTTTGTTAGACAGACCACGAGTCATTTCCAAAATGTATGATTTGAAAAGAAAATCCCGCTTCTTCCGTGATTGTCTCCCTTCGCTCCCCAATTAATAATTAATGTGTCAATTCTTGCTAGGCTGGATCAGAAATTGCCCAAAACGTAAAACCTTCGAGGAGGGAAAAGAATACGAGAAGTCTAAGTGAGATCATCGCTCCCTCGAGTTATTGGACCCTCGCTGGAACTATTGGGCTAAATACTAATATATTTGAGATAAACCTAATTAACTTAATCCTGGTACTAGGTATATTATTTTATTACGGAAAGGGGGTGTGTGCGAGTCGTCTATCTAAGTAAAAGAACTGATTTCCCCAGTTGCACCTGAATTGATAATTTATATTAGAGGAGGTGCAAAACTCCAACGAATTACCTGCAAGTGAATGTTATGCAGGAACCAGAGCATTCCGCACAATCGGTGAAACCGCAATTCTCACTGATCAATTTCCAGAAATTCGTTAATATGGTTAAAGTGGAATGTCTTGAAGTCTTGGCAAATCCGGGTTTTCTTTTCCCTGTCGCGTAACTCAAGTCGCGGGAGAGAATGCACAATTAATCTCGTTACATAACGCCCGTATCGGGAATGCTTCAACTTATCCTTTTCCCTTATCGGAGACATTATAGGTGGATATGGGAGTTGATTTATTCCAATCTTGCTTAATTTGCCGAAGAGACAACCCATATGAAACAAAAAATACTTAGAGGAAACGGCTTCCAAAAAAGAAATTAAATAAATTTTGGAGAGCTACCAATTTACAACTTCTCGAAGAAATCTCAGTTATTCTATCCGAACTCATTTGGTGTGAATCCTGATAGTCGAGACGGAAAGGCGGAAGCAGGCCCGGGTAGGATGATCACCTTTTAGATTTCCTAACTTAACTCGTCATGATAAGCGGGCACGAAAGCCGAATGGATTGAAAGATCCATGTTCGGTTTGGGAAGAGATCGTGAATCTTTGAGAATTGAAGATTTATAATCTACTTTCATTGATCAATTTATTAGAAAATCGTGAAAGGACAATTTTGAACACGATTCAAGATGCGGAAGAGCGCCACAAAGAAGCGACTGAAAAACTTCAGAGAGCTCGTCTTCGATTGCAACAAGCGGAAATGAAAGCGGACGAGATTCGCATTATTGGACTTACGAAAATGGATAGGGAACGGCGAGATCTCGTTGATGCAGCTGACAATGATTTAAGGGAACTTGAAGAGAGTAAAAATTATGCAATTCGTTTTGAGAAGCAACGAGCAATTGAGCAGGTTCGACAGCAAGTTTCTCGACTAGCCTCCGAAAGGGCTTTCGAAAGCTTGAACGGTCGTCTAACTAATGAATTTCAGCTACGAATGATTGATTACCACATCGGCTTGCTCAGAGCCATGGCTAACAAATCCACGTAATCACAGCTTTCAGCCTCCATCTTATCATGAAAAAGGTTTCATTTTTACCTCTCCTTTTCGCAGTAATACTTTTTGGCAAAAATGGTAATAAACATTCAACCTGACGAGATTGGCAGCATCATTCGCAAGCAAATCAAAGGGTATGTTCCGGAAATGAAAGTTGTTAACATCGGTACTGTGCTTCAAGTGGGAGACGGAATCGCCCGTATTCACGGACTTGATGAAGTAATGGCTGGCGAATTGGTGGAATCCGAAGACGGTACAGTTGGCATTGCTTCGAATCCGGAATCTGATAATGTTGGGGCTGTGCTGACGGGTGATGGTCTAACTATACGAGAAGGGGGTTCAGTACGGGCAACGGGTAAGATTGCTCAAATACCAGTCAGTGACTCGTTTTTAGGCCGCGTTGTAAATGCATTGGCGCAACCTATCGATGGAAAAGGACAAATCCCAGCTTCTGAGTTCAGATCGATAGAATCTTCCGCTCCGGGGATTATTTCAAGACGCTCCGTGTACGAACCCCTACAAACAGGTCTGATTGCTATTGATTCTATGATTCCCATCGGTCGTGGCCAGCGAGAGTTAATTATTGGGGATAGACAGACTGGCAAAACGGCAGTAGCTACAGATACGATTCCAAATCAGAAGGTCAAAATGTCATATGTTGTTTTATGTCGCTAATTGGCCAAAAGGCTTCATCTGTGGCTCAAGTAGTTGACAACTTTCGGGAACGTGGCGCCCTGGAATACACCATCGTAGTCTCGGAAACTGCAAACTCTCCAGCCACTTTGCAATACCTCGCGCCTTACACAGGGGCAGCTCTAGCCGAATACTTCATGTATCGCAAACAGCATACTTTGATTATCTACGACGATCTCTCTAAACAAGCTCAAGCTTATCGACAGATGTCTTTATTATTGAAACGCCCGCCCGGGCGAGAAGCGTATCCGGGAGATGTTTTTCACTTACATTCCCGCCTCTTGGAGAGGGCCGCTAAATTGAGTACCCAATTAGGGGAGGGCAGTATGACAGCTTTACCCATCGTTGAGACACAGGCAGGAGATGTCTCGGCTTACATTCCTACCAATGTTATTTCTATTACCGATGGATAAACATTTCTATCAGCAGATTTATTTAACGCCGGGATTCGACCGGCAATTAATGTGGGTATCTCTGTATCTAGGGTAGGCTCTGCAGCTCAAATTAAAGCAATGAAACAAGTAGCCGGTAAATTGAAATTGGAATTGGCACAATCTGCAGAATTGGAGGCTTTCGCGCAATTTGCTTCCGATCTCGATAAAACTACTCAAAATCAATTAGCTAGAGGACAACGCTTGCGCGAGCTTCTCAAACAATCTCAGTCAGCCCCATTAGCGGTGGAAGAACAAGTAGCTACCATTTACACCGGAGTTAACGGATATTTAGATGTTTTAGATGTTGAACAAGTAAAACGGTTCCTGGTTCAGCTACGGGAATATGTAGCAACGAGTAAACCTAGTTTTGGGGAAATTATTCGTTCTACAAAGGTGTTTACGGAACAAGCGGAAGCCCTTTTGAAAGAAGCAATTAAGGAATCAACGGAACTTTTTTTACTGCAAGAGAGATGAGTATGACTGATTAAGCCCCACATAGCATAGCACAGAATCAGTTCGACACATCAGCCGAACACTCCCTCCTGCATTAGGGTTATTATCACGAAATTACGTCCAATAGGATTTGAACCTATACCCAAGGTTTAGAAGACCTCTGCCCTATCCATTAGACGATGGACGTATCCCCCCCCCCCTTCTTTCGTTCCCCCCTTTCCGATTTTCAATGTTGGTTTGACACATTCACGTATAGGGTACGCCCAGTCGGGAAGGGGCTTAACTTCTGTTTGCTCAAGATTCAGTTGTCAGGTGGAATATAAGGTTTGGCTCGAATGAACCGGGGATGGGATGCACTAGTAAATAGGAGAAGTGGTGTTGTGGCATAATTAGCAGCGGGTAGCGGGAATCGAACCCGCATCAGTAGCTTGGAAGGCTAAAGGTTATAGTCGACACTAACAAATAGTTGTGTTGCCGCTAATTCAAAACCGAACTTGGACGTTTCGGTCCATTCGGCTCCTTCATGGGAAAAATCTGGTTCAAGATTAGCATGGATTTGCCTAAAACGTTTAATTGATCGTACGAGCCTACGCTGCGAAAAACGGAAGGTAGCTGCCCCCTTCCGTCATTTCACTTGACGAGGACAAGTAACTTGGATTGGCTACCCCAATCTTGAGGAAGACACGACCTTCCCAGACTCCACGTTTTTTATAAGAACTCTTTCTCTTTTATCCCATCGCTAAAGGAATAAAACTAGATGCCTTTTAAGGCGCCAAATACATTTCTAGCATAGCACCTACGTCGGTTTCGGATGCATCCCGTCCCGGTCGTATGTGCAGACCAGGGGGTATACTTACTAACTTCTCAGATGATCCTTTGGAAAAAAAAAAAGATTGTGTTACTGATTTTTTCTTTTATTTCGTTCTTTATTTTTTTTTTTTTCAGGAAAAAACCCTTAGGGAAATATATCTCACCGAGTTGTTGAAACGAGGGATCCCGTTCAACCAAATAGATGTTCAATAATCTTGACAAACCCGGATTTATTTATTCCAACTTTCTTTCCCAGATTTATTCTCTGAGGTTTAGTGACGATGAGTCAGCTATCTTAGACGTCTACCCATAGATTTTTTTCTTTATTTATCTCCCCGGAAGTAGAAATTAAACCAAGTATTTCTTGGGGTACCAAAACAATTCTGCTTCGTCACTATCTTCCCTAGTTCTTGAAATGAATGAGTGACGAGATTGATTAATCTACCTCTAATTTTGGAGAAATAATAAGAAAACACATATTTTCTGCGAAGATAAAGTTTTTTCTTTCAGTTAATTTAGCCGAGATACGATCCCTCAACTATCAAAATCACTGCGAGACGAGTCACACTTTTACCACTAAACTATACCCGCTACGATACAAACTTATTGTAATATATAAATAGATAGATGTAAATAGAGAGATTAATTGCACAATGTTTGTTGAGACTTGCACAAATCAACATATCTGCATTGGTATAGAGGGAGCCCCCTCCCCCCCCCCCCTTTCCCATTTCTTATGAATTGAATGAATCCCTGTAAAATACAAAATTAATTGCGGAACAATCTCATAAATTACCTTTACGGATAGCCAATAGTGCAATTACTAACGGTCCCAGTCCCGAGCAGCTACAAGTGTGAGTACGACGAGTTGTGTGATTATTTCTAGATTCATTACTTCTCCTTAATTTAATAGATAGATATTTTTTCTCTATCTTATCTATCTATTTTGACAAATATATTTAAGTTAAGTGTCGAAAAGATTCTCTGCCTGTTTTTGAAATGGTATGGTATATATAAATAGCTCTCGTTTCAATCAATTGATGTGAAACTATTTGTCAAAATCAGCATCAGATAGTACGTATTTAGCGACGATCGCTGAATGTAAGTTCCTACAAACTGAAGCGAGGCTGGTAATCAATCAAATCTATTTATTTATCCTTTATTTATCTATCCTTACTGAGTGAAGAAGGGGAACAGAGAAAGAAAAAAAAAAAGTATGATATCAACTCCATGTGACAAGGTAGCTATTCAACCACTCCCAAAGTCTACCCGTATCTCAGGTAAAATATTTAGCAATAATTATTGCTATTCAATTCAATTTGATTTGGAAAAAGGAGAAGTGGCTTAGACAACTCAAATCCGGTTGGGATGGGAAACATTGATTTCCAGCAAAAATCCCTATTTGGGAAGATATTCTCAAAAATCTACTTTTTATTACCACTTTTACGTTGCATCCGTAAATAGATAAGCAAGAGGGGGGTCCGACATCTTTTCACAACTTTGTTGTGAAAGAAAAGTTTTTTTTCTTCTCTTCTTTCAAAGATTGTACAAAATTTGACTCCGATGTTTAATTAAGTTTATATTCCTACATTAATACTTTGTTATTATAGACTTACACACTAAATTAGTGTTAAAATTGAGTGAGGCCGCAGGCACCCTAAGTATTTAGGAGAGATGGCCGAGGGGTTTAAAGTGTCGGATTGCTAATCCGTTGTACAATTTTTATGTACCGAGGGTTCGAATCCCTCTCTCTCCCTTATTACTCAATTGGCTAAATTGATGTAGTATCTAATTTTTGCCATCGATAAAAATGAAGTGAAACACTACTTCTCCTTCAATCTTTACGACCGGGGTTTCGTCCGGGATCATTTGATAAAAATCCAAATACAAAAAGCGAGACAAAAAATATGACCACTGCATAGACAAATAGTTTGAGGGTAAGCATGATGTAACTCCATGTCTACAACTAAAGGTGATAAAATAAAAGGAAAGAAAAATTTTTACTCGCTCAAAATCTACATTTTCTTTCTTTTCATGCATCTCTATATGCATTAATCTTCTATGTGAAATCCAAACCCCTCTTCCCCACACTTTCTTCTTTCCAACCTATACCCCGTTTGTGAGAGCTATTGGAGAAGTGTTGAGAATCAACAGAATCTGGATTCAACCGATCTTTTGGGTATTATCGAAAACTAACTGCGGCTTGCCAAACAAAAGCTAGGAGGAGAAAGAACACCGGGATTACCGGCATTACGTCTACAATTGGATCGAAAATGGCATAAGCTTCGGGTAACTTGGCCAAAAGGGCATCGCCAAAGTGAAGAGAATTTTCTAGATAAATACTGTACGAGACTGTCATGTCTACTCTCCAGTTATGGAACATGTGATTTTCTATTAACATGTCTATGTTTTTATACTTTATTGTTTGATTGGGCAACTTGTCGGACATCTAGATTTTTTTGTTCACGTACATAAATAGGATTACGTATTATCATAGATTTCTGCATCTGAATGAGGTAAGTATCAGGAGATTCAATTCTTAGTTAAACCAAATCTCTCCTAAATAGGCTTCCAATTAGTTTTCTTTCGCCAAATACCGGCAATTCCTATCAAATTCAATTCACCTATTCAGTTGCTTTTTCCTAGGAGGTTGAGTCGTTAAGTTGGGGGAAGCGGTTGACAGTAAAGCCGATGTGTGAGATATTGGTTGCAATAATCATTTGTGGGGCGTGGCCAAGCGGTAAGGCAGCGGGTTTTGGTCCCGTCACTCGGAGGTTCGAATCCTTCCGTCCCAGTTTTGAGAAGAAGAAGAGGGTGTTGAATTGCGCTTCCACGTACCGAGAAGTAACGAAATGAAAAGTAACTCCTTTGATTAATCTTCCAGTTCATATTATGATGATAAGCCACATGTAGCAATAGATTTTTTTGGGATACGAAGCAACGAAATAGTGAAAGTAAACTATGAAATTAGCTCATCGGATGTACGCGGGACCCGCTCACATCGGTACCCTACGGGTAGCCAGTTCCTTCAGAAACGTACATGCTATAATGCATGCCCCTTTAGGAGATGATTACTTTAACGTAATGCGTTCCATGCCGGAAAGGGAAAGAGATTTTACCCCAGTAACTGCTAGTGTAGTGGATCGCCACGTGTTAGCACGTGGATCCCGGGATAAGGTTGTAAGTAATATAAGCCGAAAAGGTGAGGAATAACGCCCTGACTTAATTGTATTGACACCTACGTGTACCTCTAGTATCCTACAAGAAGATTTACAAAATTTTGTGGATAGAGCTTCCCTGTATTCTGAGTCCGACGTAATTCTCGCCGATGTCAATCACTACCGAGTTAACGAGCTTCAAGCTTCGGATAAAACTTTGGAACAAATAGTTCGATATTATTTAGATAGGGCCCGCAAGGAAGGTATTTTTAACCGGTCCCTGACAGATGTTCCTTCAGCCAATATTATAGGAATTCTCACCCTAGGTTTTCACAATCAACATGACTGTCGCGAGTTGAAACGTCTACCTGGAGAATCGGGGGTTTCAATTAATCAAATAATCCCAGAAGGAGAGTTTCTTAATAATCTCAAGGATTTGCCAAGAGCTTGGTTTAATATAGTCCCTTACCGGGAGATAGGTTTGATGGCAGCAAGTTTCTTGGAGAAAGAATATGGAATGCCTTATATATCAACAACTCCGATAGGTATTTCAAATACAGCCGACTTCGTAATGCAGGTGGAAAAACTTATGAATTTCTGGGCTACTGTATTACTGGGAAAGAAACTTCATTACGATCAATATGTTGAAAATCAAACTAAATTTGTTTCTCAAGCAGCTTGGTTTTCCAAATCTATCGATTGCCAAAATTTAGCTGGAAAAGAAGCAGTGGTTTCCGGCGATGCAACTCACGCCGCCTCGATTACCAAGATACTCTCCGGAGAGATGGGAATTCGTGTAAGTTGTTCAGGCACGTATTGCAAGCATGACGCGGGACGGTTTAATGAGCAGGTTCAGGGTTTGTGTGATGAAGTAATAATTACAGAAGATCATACTGAAGTTGGGGATACGATAGCTCGTATTGAGCCCTCTGCTATATTTGGAACTCAAATGGAGCGTCATATCGGCAAACGTATTGACATCCCGTGTGGGGTTATTTCTTCACCAGTTCATATTCAGAATTTTCCTTCAGGATATCGACCCTTTATGGGTTACGAGGGAACGAATCAAATATCAGATCTAATATACAATTCATTCAATCTGGGTATGGAAGATCACTCATCAGACGTGTTTGGAGGACACGACACCAAGGGGATAAGCACCAAGTCCCTATCTACAGGTGGAAAATCTATTGATTGGACCCCCGAAGCTGAGTCGGAACCAAAGAGAATCCCTGGTTTTGTGAGGGGAAAAGTAAAAAAAAATACCGAGGTTTTTGCAAGACAAAACAATATTTTGAAAATTACAGTTGATGTAATGTATGCGGCTAAAGAAAGAAGATCGATTGAGTCCTTAGCTTAGTTCGAGGAACTAGTCCGCTAATTACTCGAGATAAGTTTTAGTCCATTTAACTCAATCCCATTTTGAGAATGCACTGAACGGGTGGCATCATAAATTGATGATGCCTAATCGGGAGGTATTTAACAATGAGAAATTGTCGGTCCTTAGATTAGATCTTATGGTGAAATTACGCCCGAAGCAATGTGGTAGGAAGCAACGGGTGACTCGAGTACCAGAATTGCTTTTGCGGAATTCAGTAACCGCCGGTTCTTTCTGAAGGACGAAACGTTTCTACTTCGACATTTATTAAGACTAATTACTCAATGAAACTTGAGGCATACACATTTATTCCGGTGTATTTGTACATACATCTTGGGAGAAGCGGTATCTATGGTTATCCTTACAAAATACAGCAGTAAACTCCTATCAGGCTACCACCTTTTTTGTTTGAAACAAAAAAAAAATATCTTCCACGTCGGATGTTACAAGTGATAAGTTTTTTGGATCCCAATTGTTTTCTTTTCCCTTTCCTGGGGGTAAAGATAGTAATCCACTCAATCCGAGTTACAATTCAAGCCGCGCGAACTTAAACTTTCATGTGCGGTTTTGCGGGGGGGTTCATGCCAATGCACCTATCTTGATAAACGACTTACCGAATAGTTGCAATTGAATCCCAATCCCGGCAAGAAGGGAAAGTAATTAAAGAGGTTGAGTTTTATAACCCTCGGAGGGAGGAAACCCAGCTAGATATTTTGGCTATCACTACCTTGTGCGGAAGCGGCGTCAAATTAACAGAAACTGTTTGCAATATTTTCAGACGGGCAACTTTTAAAATTACTTGAACGCAGTAAAGACAAAAATTCCGAAATAAGAGTTAAAATTTGAAACGCTCTGATAATTGGGGAGAATCTAACGGATTTAGTTTGCAGATATTTTCAGATGTTTTTGTATTATCCCTCTCTTTTTCCTGTACTATACCTTTATGTGGTATTCGTTATCCCGTCGAGAAGCAGAATATTTAGGACAAATTATTGGTTTTTCCTCAAAACCTATTTAAATGGAAACTTCCTTGGGAAGATTTTTCGGAATGCAGTGGAAGGGTGGAACGGGGAAGGCAAAAGTGGAAGATAATTAATCCCGTCGAATTGAAAAATTAATCTAGAAACAAATTCTCTCTCTCTCTTTCCTTTCCGTAACTAAAATTGGATTTGGGAATTTGCAAATATATTCCTATTTAATTATTAATAAGTGCGCCTGTTTTAGGCAAGGAATCTGTTTGACAATTTGTCAAACAAAAAAAAAAAAAAAATCCTTCCTAAATTGAATTTCAACAGATGTTTTCCTAGCCAGATTAGTAAGTATGCCCCATATTGAAAGATACTTACTAATCTCACCTCTCATCTTGCGTAATACCAATTTTACTTTTGGTAAAAATGATACTAACAAATACAAGTAACTTGAATTGTAAGGAAATTCCGACTACAAATGATTTGTAGATATTATAGACGGAATTGCTTTCTTTCTTTTTTTTTTTTTGAGGAATTTTTGCATCAGACATACCAATGCTTGGGAGTTATCGCGACGAAAGTCAATTACGGATCTCCTGCTAAATCTGGTCCTTTACATAAGAACGGGGAGTTTTATATTAACAAGAATTGTTTTTTACACCCACTTCTTTTTTTGTCTGAGGAGAATTTTTATTTGACAGATGGCAAACGCCGATCACATGGTGCAGACGCCAACTTGGTTTTTGGGGCCTGGAGTACGGTGGCAGTCAAACGTTTAATTGGTAGCGTACGTGACCCTAATCTAAATTTTTTGAAAATTTACGATTCAGTGTCTGTTCGAAACTTAACCGACGGATTAGACGTGGATTTGTATCTTCACCCGCTTTTGAAAATGACATATCTCATATTAGGCATAGCCCTTTTTCCTAAAATCAGAGCTGAAACAAGTAGTAAGTCAAAGATGTTGCAGTCTATTCATTCGATGTTTTTATTTCTGGAAGATAGATTTTCAAAATCTAATCATATTTTAGAAGCGGATTTGCCACATAATCTTCATCTAGAAACTTCAATTCGATTGTTCCGACGACAAATTAAAGATGTTTCATTTCTGCATCTGCTAAGAATAGTTTTTCGTAAAAGAAAAATATTTTGCGGAAAAACTTTTTATTCCCCTGGGGGGGGCAAGACGGAAGTGTTGACATCCCAGTTCGAAATTTCTACATCTTCGAGATCGATTCACTTCTACTGATCCCCTGGAAACAGGTATATAAATTCCGAGTCAATTATTTATCCCCTATAGATAGTTGTAATATCATTCGGAAAGAGATATATGCTTCTGCATATAAATTCAAATGGAACAAAGCGAGTATTGATTACTCCTTTAGCCGAAGTTTGTGGATTCATTACGGAAGATGGAGAAACAAATTTCTTATAGCCTCCGAGGGAACTCACTATTTTGTGAAAAAAATGCTTTACTATCTTTGGATACTTCTAAAATATCATTTTCACTATCGGATCAAATCTAATGAACCCTGGATAAGAAAATTATTACCCACTAGCTGCGTCTCATCCCCGGGTTATACACTACTAGCGCAACTGGTATCAAAAAATGTTCGTATTGAAACCGTGACAGATTTGTATATCAGTATTTTGGGTGGAAAAAAGTTTTATCCTAAAATTCCAAATTCAATAATAATTACTACCTTGGCAAAACAAAGATTTTGTGACTTCACTGGACGTCCGATTGGTAAATCGGCCTGGGTTACTTCTACAGATGATAAAATAATTGATGGATATGTCCAACTTTGGCAAGTTTTTTCCTTGTATTATGGTGCCTCGATGAATCAGTATAGATTGCGCAGATTGATATTTCTATTGCAGATGTCATGTGATAGTACGTTAGCTGGTAAACATAGAAGTACAATACGTCTCTTGAGATGTAAATCTAATGTAGAGGCGCTCAATCAAATTCTGGCATCTAGAAAGTTTGAATTGTCTAGTAGTCGGAGGGTTTGGCGTTCATCTTCGATACGGTCTGTCTTAGTACAATTCACCGTATTAGATATCGGGCTCTGAGAGATTTAGGAATTGCTACTTGTTGCAAATTTTTAAAATTGCTGCCAAATAAATTCATTAGTTAGAAATTTTTATTCCATTGCTTTCGTTTCTACGAATGAGTACGTAGATATGTAAGTATCCAACTTGTTTTTTAATTACTTCCCAAGAGAAAAAGATGGGGAAGGAAAGAGAAAAAAAAATCCAACGTCAAATATTACTTCGATTTTTATCACGAATGATATTAACTTATTTTTAGCAAAATTAACTTATACCTCCGCCAAATTGACAATTTTACCAGAAATTATCTTGATTCTAGGCTTAGCCGCAGTAGTTGTAATTGACTTATTGAGTAAAGGAAAAAACACATTTTTGCTTTACAAAATCTCCATGGTAACCCTTTTAGCTAGTGCAGTTATCTTGTTATGGCAGTGGGGATTTTTTACCGCTTATGAACGTTCTCACGCCAGAGATTTTGGGAATATTTTCAGATTTTTTTTACTCATTTGCTCGTCATTATCTATTTCTTCGTCGGTTGATTATATACTTTGTTCAAAAATGTCTTTAGCTGAATTTTTATTGTTTAAATTAGCTGCAGGTTTGGGGGGTATGGTTCTCAGTTGTGCAAATGATTTGGTAACTATTTACGTGTCCCTGGAATTCTTAGCCTTATCTTCCTGCTTTTTATCTGGATATACCAAACGGGACATGAGATCGAATGAAGCAACTACGAAATTCCTGTCGATGAGTGGAGCGAGTTCCTCCCCCCTATTATATGGTTTCTCTTCGTTATATGGACCTTCCGGCGGACAGCTTCAGCTTGACAAAATAGTTGACGGAATTATATTCAATCGATATGGTTCTATAATTTATCTATCTGCTGCGTTTACTACAGCCGGAACAGCATTCAAATTGTCTCTCTTTCCATTTCACCAGTGGACACCTGATGTATATGAAGGAGCGTGATTCGTTCAGATCCGGGAAGTTCTATATTTGTTATAGGTAACTAAAAATTAACAAATTAACTCCCTCTGCATCCCGCGAGCATGCGGGAACATCTATCAATTCCCCAAATTTGGTTATTGTGTGAACAATTGGCTCCTGCTACATCATAAATCCTAATAGTTTGACAAATATCGTGTAGCAAAACGGAGCTAGTTCGCGGATTTTGATAAATCGGTGGCCCAATTTATATTCCTCCGTATGTATCAAATAGACTTCTTTTTTCTGCGAAGTTCGTTCATCAGGGGTAGATTCTTTTCAAATAAATGTCAAATTAAAAATTCATACAATGCCTTTATTTTTTTTTTTTTTATTTTTATAAAGTCCCCTACTATTCCTGACGTGGCGGGATTTAGCCTTTTTTCTTGTTTTCAACAAACGTTGATCTGAAAATTTACCCTAAGATAGGTTTTTGTCTTTTTGGCGGGAACGGAGAAAGTCGCAATTTGTCTCTTCCGCCTGTTGCATGTGCCTATCAACCAATAGTTGTTGAAAGGATTTCGTTGCAAAAGGGAAAAGGACAAATAACCAAGAAGGAATTTGAGACGAAACCCTTGGCGGGAGATGAAAACAAATGATGAGGGATTCCTCGAGAAGTTAACAACTATTCTTTGCATCGAGTGATTCTGGATTTTTTGAGGAAAAATGGATTTGAGACATACACGAGGAAGGTTCTGGGAGCAATACCAGTTATGACTCCCCTCCGAACCAGGAGCCGTGTGAGGTGAGAATCTCACGCACGGTTCTGAATGAGCGAAAAGATCGAAAATCTTCTTTTCGACTCTGACTCCCCTACACCAGTCGTTGCTTTTTTCTCCGTTACCTCCAAAGTAGCAGCTCCAGCTTCATTTACAAGACTCTTCGGTCTAATTTTCCCATACTTCTCTAATGAGTGGCATGTCGCGGTGGGATTATTAGCTACCTTTAGCATGATATTGGGAAATTTAATTGCCGTTACTCAGAGAAGCGTAAAACGTATGCTAGCTTATCCTTCTATAAGCCAAATTGGATATATCATGATTGGGGTACTTTCTGCAGACTCAGGGAACGGTTACGCAAGTATGATAACTTATACGTTTATCTATATACTCATGAATTTGGGAACTTTTGCTCGTATCACCCCATTTGGTTTACGAACCGGAACTGATAATATCAGGGATTATGCGGGATTATACATGAAGGATCCTGTTCTAACATTTTCTTCGGTTTTACGTTCACCATCCCTAGGGGGTATGCCTCCACCATCCGGTTTTTTTGGTAAACTCTATCTCTTTTGGCATGGATGGAAAGCTGGTTTGTACTCATCAGTTCCGGTGGCGCTCGTCACAAGTGTCATTTCCATCTATTACTATCTAAAAATAATTAAATCAATGTTCACCGGGAAGAGTGGGAGGAGCGATACACCCCTAAATTCTAGACAAAATTCATTAGTTTCTCTATCAATTTCGATTTCGAAAAATTCTCTTGAAATAGCTATGATCATTCGTGCGCTAGCATCAACCCTATCGGGTATATTCATAGATCCTATTATCGAGATCACACGGAATACCTTCTTTTAGACCCACTTCAAATTATAGTACGAAACCTCCTTTTCTTTCTTTCTCTTTTCTTTTTCTTTCCCTCTTCTTCTTCTTTTTTTTTTTTTTTTTCCTCAAATGAATTAAAAGCTGGTTCGGCTATCCCAACTAGTTCGTCTGTGCAATTTACGAAATAGTTCTATCTTCTTCGGTAATTGATCCTGGCATTCTCATATCTAGCTTGTCTTCTTGCACCCAGAATCACTTGCTAGGAAAATGATCCCTCGTCTATTCCGGAGAAGATAGAAGTATTTCCGCGCAGTGCACAGTTGGAGTTGCGCAGTAACAACCCACGCCGTTACATCCAGCCGAGTATTTAGGCGAAGGGGGAATACCCCCCCTTTTTTTGTGTATTCATATGGCATCATTTTCTCAATATTGGTGAAAAGACTTGCCTGTGAGACAAGCGTGGGCTTGTCAGGTCATGAGAAAAAGAGGCCTCTGTACGAGGAAGGAATCAAACATTGAGAGATGATTGATCGCGGGCGGGACTAGATTTGAACCCTTGGCCATAGTCAGTATGAACTGGAACCTTACCACTACCCGGGGAATCGATGAATAATTAAAAAGGTTTGTGGATTTCGTTTCAATCTTAGTGGAGTCTCCCAGTTAGCAGTTATTAAATCCAGCAAAAAAGGAATGAAAATCCGGTTTAGGAGTTGACAGGACTAGAGAGATATTGGTACAATTGAATCGGTTCACAGAACTCCCTCACGTTCCTTTGCTTCGAAACGAGGGTAGGCACACCAGACACAAAATTGAGTGATGCGTAATACGGACGGAGGTTCGAATCCTCGCAAGGCGTCCGGAACAAAAGTCGTCTTGCATTTCCGGAATAAGTCTCCCGACCCCTTGCTTTCCACCAAGAGAAAGCAAAAAGAACCCGGGCGGGAAAGTTTGATTTGGTCAATCTCCTTGCCCCTCCGAACTAAGTGGCGACGAAACCGATCTTCGTATCGAGATGCGGGTGGGTCCTGTTGCTTCGGTGTCCCCGAAGCTAAATCTATCAAAAGAAAAGGAAATCCTTGGGAAATTTAATATTCCCTAGTACCAATCCGTAAAAATGGAATGTAAATCCTGGGATTGTTGACTACTAAGAGTCTCTCTTATCATTCTATGGAGTTTCCATAGATAGGTAAGGTCGTAAGTCCCACCTTTTCTATTTTCCCCTCTCCAAACCAAGGGTGGGGCGGCAAAGAAGATATTGGGTCTCGCCCCAATGCGGTACTCAAAGAATAGTCTTACGGGATAGAGAAGAAGGAGGGGTAGGAAGTGGCGGCTTAGACTGATACACGGACGTGATTCGTCTCTTAAAAAAAAAAAAGATTTGAATGTGAATAAGATGGACCAAAAATCCTAGTATTTCCCCAAACAGGCAGGGGATGGGATTTTGAAAACCCATTCTTTCCCTGTTTCCAAAGGACTCAAAATCCTTTAAATGAGACTCAAAATCCCATTCCTAAACCGACCGAGTATCTGGTTAGACACCCCTAACCAGATACTCGAAGTTTCCGCCATCCTTTTTCTTTTTTATAAGAAATGGTTTCATTAATTCCTTAAGCAGTAGGTAAATAAGATGCTCCATCTCCAATCGAAATGGAGCTATGTTGGATTCGGCTTATTCTCCACGCCGACTACTCCCGAGAGAAAATGCAGGGTACCAACCCAAACCCAGGCAAGATGGGAGGGAGATTTCCTTCGAGGATGAAGGGTTGCGGGCGAGGAGGGATTCGAACCCCCGACACCGTGGTTCGTAGCCACGTGCTCTAATCCCCTGAGCTACAGGCCCCACCTCTACTGGATCCGCTCCGGGATCCACTTGGATCGGACTAGAATTAAATTGTTTTATCCCCCCCCCCCATCCCACCTATCCCGTCGGG
>NW_028221440.1:3098028-3213028 GCF_014529385.1 Adiantum capillus-veneris
CACCGCCGGGAAAAGACATAAAAAAAAATTGGTTGAAGTCTGACGTAGTTGTAAACTCGTGGTACATCGGAGCAGTGTAGCGAACGAAATTAGAAATATCGAATCGGATCCAATTTATCGCAATCGATTGGCAAACATGCTAGTTGATCGTATCCTGAAAAACGGCAAAAAATCACTAGCTTATCAGATTTTTTATCAGGCTATGAAGCGGATTAGATAAAAGACAAATAGGAACCCACTGTCTGTTCTGCGACAGGCAGTGCGTGGGGTAACTCCCGATGTAGTCACAGAAACCAAACGTGTGGGTGGATCAACTTATCGAGTTCCCATTGAAGTAGTACCTGCAAAAGGAAAAGCTTTGGCCATCCGGTGGTCATTGATCGCATGTCGAAAACGCTCAGGTCGAAGTATGGCTTTAAGGTCGAGTGATGAATTGATAGATGCCGCCAGAAATTCTGGGAGTGCCATACGGAAGAAGGAAGAGACTCATAAAGTTGCGGAAGCTAACAAAGCTTTTGCCCACTTCCGTTAGTTTTGCTTAGATGAGATTAGTTCCAATCCACAATCTTTTCGTTGTGGATTGGAATCGGGGCGCAAGTATCGGGGAATCGAGAAACACTACGCAGAGATGGATGAGTGAGGGGTTGACGACTACTTCCTCCTTAGTTCGTCAATTATTCCAATATTTACAATACGTTGGCCGATGCAAAGCTGCGGAGTGCTTCGTCCATGAAAAGGCTTGACGCAGGATTCTTTTTTTTTTTTATTTTTTAGAGACCAAAATTGATTAGGGGCGTGCATTACCTAGGAGAGAAATTTCATTTCTCCCTCTCCCCTTGTTTTAGGGAATCCAGGTTGTGAAATAAGTGACAAAAAATTTTGAGATACGGGGAAAAAGCCTCTGTATCCAAGAATTCTAGAGACTCAATCGATTTTGGTTGACACGGATAGGTTTTTGTGATATGCTACATAGTAACAGGCTTACTAGCCTGGGGAATCACTAATTCCTTTTCGAAAACCAAAAATTCCCATGACCGCAACTTTAGAACGACGCGAAAGCGCAAGCCTATGGGGTCGCTTCTGCGACTGGATCACCAGCACTGAAAACCGTCTTTACATCGGATGGTTTGGTGTCTTGATGATTCCCACCCTACTAACCGCAACCTCTGTATTCATCATCGCCTTCGTCGCAGCTCCTCCCGTAGATATTGACGGTATTCGCGAGCCCGTTTCTGGTTCTTTGCTATACGGTAACAACATTATCTCTGGCGCTATCATCCCTACTTCTGCAGCTATTGGGTTACACTTCTACCCAATCTGGGAAGCAGCTTCCGTCGATGAATGGCTTTACAATGGTGGTCCCTACGAACTGATCGTTCTTCACTTCCTACTTGGTGTAGCTTGCTACATGGGTCGCGAATGGGAACTAAGCTTCCGTTTAGGTATGCGCCCCTGGATTGCTGTCGCTTATTCAGCTCCAGTCGCAGCTGCTGCCGCCGTCTTCCTGATCTATCCAATTGGTCAAGGAAGTTTCTCTGACGGTATGCCTCTGGGCATTTCTGGTACTTTCAACTTCATGATCGTATTCCAGGCTGAGCACAACATCCTTATGCATCCTTTCCACATGTTGGGTGTAGCTGGCGTATTCGGCGGCTCTCTATTCAGTGCTATGCATGGTTCTTTGGTAACTTCTAGTTTGATTAGAGAAACTACTGAGAATGAGTCTGCCAATGCAGGTTATAAGTTTGGTCAAGAAGAAGAAACTTACAACATTGTAGCTGCTCACGGCTACTTCGGTCGTTTGATCTTCCAATATGCTAGCTTCAACAATTCTCGTTCTCTACACTTCTTCTTAGCTGCTTGGCCCGTGGTAGGTATCTGGTTCACCGCCTTAGGCATCAGTACTATGGCATTCAACTTGAATGGTTTTAACTTCAACCAATCTGTGGTTGACAGCCAAGGTCGCGTTATAAACACCTGGGCTGACATCATAAACCGCGCCAACCTAGGTATGGAAGTCATGCATGAACGTAACGCTCATAACTTCCCCTTAGACTTAGCCTCTGTCGACGCCCCTTCTATAAACGGATAATATCCGTCTGGTTAGGCAGCACAGCTGGATACCAAACCCTTCAATTTAAGAAGATATAGTTTGGTATCCAATGAAAAGGAAAAGGTAAGGTCCGTACGGTGGAGCAAAAAGGGAGAGGATAACGGACTGTCACAATCTCACGGTCATCAGTTTCCCATCTCGAATTGAGAAGAACGAAGAATTGGAATATCCTTCCGGGATTTCCTAATTGAAAAGAGTTACTAATTTGATTCGCTGAATTCTTGTAACCTTTCAATCTTTTGGGTAGAAGGAGTTGGGAGTACATTCCTCATTTTGCAGATTCTATGTTGTCTTGTTAGATACATGCAGTTAATATGGATGTGTATCATCCAAATAAGCTATCTAGCTTAACAGATGGATCTCGTTCACATTTGGGGAGCCCCTTAACAAAAGCAAGTGGCAAAAGGGGCGGACGTAGCCAAGTGGATCAAGGCAATGGATTGTGGATCCATCACGCGCGGGTTCAATCCCCGTCGTTCGCCCATCCGAGTAATTCAATACTACTGCTCCGCCCGCTTAAGGCAGGGAAAATTTGCCGAGTTGGGTGGGATATATGCGGGTCTCCTCGACAATAACATCTGAGAATTCCCAATTTCATTCCAGCTTCGGATGCAACTATTTACGGAAAGAACCAGACTCGTCTGATAGATTTCCTCCATCACATCTTGAAATGTTCGAAATTCTCAGTATAATAAATATGGGAAATAGATAGATAAGTAGTCTCAGAACTAATATGGGAAAAAGCTATGGTAAAAAAGGTGATAGAAAAAGGAAGAGGAGTAAGGGGCCGAGATTATTCATCTAAAGTTTGGGACTTCTTAGAAATCGATGCATTAAACTACTTCTCCGAATCATTGAAAAACCACTATCTCGAAGAACTTGTAGTTAGTCCAGCTTCCACTGCTGAACCTTTCATCAGATTATCTGACTTGTGATTTCTAAGTTTACTGTTTCTACGTAATCTGCGTCATTCAATAATGAGGGGTAGTGGCGTCACCCTGGAAATGCTGATGTTGCTGGCGATACCAATTTTTATGCATTGCCTGAGTTACAAAAATTCGATTGATAGGGGTTTTGTATTAGCAAAAGTCATTGATGGAGGTGAGGGGATAAGAAAGAAACAGACGGAAAATTATGGCAATTTCTCCTACGATTGCTTCCTCCAATTCAAGAGATTTTTATCCGTCGGAAGAGATGGGAAGAGAGAAATACTGGAGCCCTACTACTTAGGTTTGAACAAAGATATTTCAATTTCTGCAAGTTCTTCAAAGGAGGAAAGAGAAATCCGTTATGATGTCACGACTCCCTTGCCTTCCGGTAGGTGGAAGGCACGCATAATGAGGAGGGATTCCCTACTATTTGGCGGGGATAGATTCAAGGGGAAAACTGAAGGGATTCAAGTGGTTCGTGGGGGTAGGTATCTGCAAGATTTAGTTAGGTTTTTCAAATTCTATAAAAACTTGGTAGTTTCCAAAAACGGAAGTGACTGCCACCAAAACAATTTTGATTCGTTGCTTCTCCGGGAAATCTGTGACAAGCAAGATCTGGGTCGGTTACAAGCAATACGGTTGGGAAACAATTCATTAAGTTCCGTAGTATTGTACCCCTTTGAATCTGAATCCGCAGATTCAGCCGATCCCCGGAGGGACGGATCGGCATTTCCCTCTGAGCAAGAAGTCTTTTCCAACTTGTATTCGTTTACGTCTCGTGAGAAAACAATATTGTTTCGCAACTCTATATCTGGATTAGATTATGGAGAAGATGAGGGAGGCTTTCCCGTTCTACATGCTTATTCACAAGTTAGAAATCAATTAATAAACCGACTCACCAACTTCCTTTCGATAATTAGGAAATCAAACCTTCCTCTTGGTGGGAAAATAGTTATTGACGTCAGTAATAGGATCAAATCCGAGAGAGTCTTTTTTCCATCGGGAATGAAAAAAAATATGCCGTTTACCAAAATATCTGGCAAGAAACTTAGGTTAGCAAGTGGCGGATACTTCGACTTCGTTGAGATTTTCCCAACCTATTTTAAAGCATCCTTAGAGATACCTAGGGAAACAACTAATCAAAATGGAAATACTAATTTTTTAGACGAATTGGAAGGAGGGGGGAACCTAGATTCAATTTATTCTCTAGTTAGATTATATGGGCGAAATAGAATCATACCTCTCTACTCAACATACATATTTCTTCTCCACGATTATTTTTGTGCGTTATCCACTGAATATTTCTTCCGAATCAAATATTGGTTGGATGGCTGGACGGGTGGCAGAGTATACATCAGTTTCACGGGAATTGCAACTGAAGAAACAGTATTCAAGTGGAAGGATGACGTAGAGCGTCTATCGAACGAATATGTTACCTCCCATATTGGTCAGTGTAGGAATGTTCAATCAAATCTGTATAGACGGCTCGATGCAACACGGAATTTGTATGTTTCGCCTGTTAAGAAATTCTTGGGAGAAGCAATGAAGTACAACTTGGCAGAATTAATCTGCCGTGTGTCACTAGTGGGAAACGAGTTGCTAAATAAGACTGGTGTCAGTCTCCGTAGTACCAATAGACATACCAAGAAATATTTTCACCGATTTCTCGATGTGTTATTTCTTTCCAAAATGATTGTTGCTGAGGCTACTCGCCAGAAAATTCTGATAGATACCGTTGATTACTGCATCGAAAAATTGGACGACATAGATTTTGAAAAATTGAACAAAATGGATCGTATTGAGCTTGATTTTTTCTCAAGTTTATCCGATGGTTACATTGACGAAGAGATACTTCTTTTCAAAACAATTCTTGAAGAAAGAAAAAGTTTCTTAGTCGAGTCTAGACTGTTAACAAGTGAAAAATCGGTAGGCTCCTCGACTGCGCTAAAACCTGCGTCGAATTTCACCTCTCTCGGGTTGTCTTGCATCGAAGCTATCCGAGCAGGATTCTCGGGTGAGGCTCTTTCTATTATGGGGAGACAAAATTGGAATCTGTTTGTGTGTGATTTAAGCCGTGGGGGGAATTCAATTAGGAATATTGGTGAGAGTCTTCCAAAAAACATTTCCGATCAAATGGATGAAATAAACAACTCACCTATACGGAGCCGGGCTGGAAACAACTTTATCCAGAGAATCAAAAGGGGTTTCTTCGTCGGGAACTGTAGCAATAGTTATCTCGACGTGTTAGAAAACTTTTATTTGAGCTCCGACGAGAAAGCCATCTCCTCATCTGATATCCTTTCACTTATTCACCTCCAATTGTCAGATTCGTTATCATCCAATTTTTCGAAACAAACGGCAGGGGAGGTAGCTGATCACTTACTCACACCAATTCAACTTATTTCGCCTAACCTGCATGAATCCGCGACCATAGTAACTCATTTGGATGGACTTCCCAATTCTATTTCGGATCTGAATGGGTTACTGGCAAGTTTGAGCTCATCCCCCCGTGAAGCGACAGACTCGTTCCTATTTTCGTGTAGTAATGATGGAGTTTCTTTGGAGGAGGCGTCGAGAAACTCCGACTCGTGGTCGGATCATCAGCGAACCCAACCTCGTCGGAATCTGCTGGTATTAGATCGAGTCAATTCGGAGAAGTTTTTCAAAGATGGATTAGACTCGAGAAATGGTTCCCCCACGAGTCAAGTCTATCGAAACGGGTTGTCTATTGAGTATTTTTGGGAACCGAAAAAATTGGATACACCTTATTGGTCGCTAAGATTCTCATTATTCAATGGCGTAACATCAAGATTTATAGCGGGATCAATTGGGGAGGATGTTACCCGCCAAGATGCGGGGTTCGCAGATTCATCTGCCCGGGAAGAAGCTACTTGCCCGTCCCATTTCATCAATTTCAATGAATTATCAGAAGATTTGAACAGATATAAGATCTCTTGGATTTTCTGGAGAGACAGTATCGGCGAAAATTGGAGCTTATTGGGAGATTATATACCCCTGTTTTTTACCCCCACCTGGTGGAGATACTTCTGCGATCTAATTACAAAAGCATATCCGGAAATAGTACTTAAGATAAGTTACGACTCAAATCATGATCTTCGTAGAATTTCTGAAGGAATTGCTAGGGGTTTAGTAGGTAGCGCGAAGGGCTATTTACTCCGAAGCCTGCAAAGGCTAGGATTGATATTCGGAAACAATTCTATTAATACTATATCATCCGAGACAGATCTTCTCATTCTCGAAAAAATCCCTGATAAAGCGGAGATTTTACATCCGGGGGAATGGTCGGTATCTCAATTTTCCAATAGGCCTATCTCCTATTGCTGCATCCTCTCAATATTACTTGTTCTCCTGTCATTGAAACATCCTTTGTCTGCCGTTTCGGGTTCCAATTCCTTTCATTTGTGGAAACGTTTTGCTACTATTGACTATTTAACAGACCCAATGCGTGGATCCTATTTGAGAAAGGTAATGTATTCCCCCCCGACAAGCTAAATGTTAACAAGAGATCTACTAATTCATTCTCTCAATAGATTCTTGAATTGTGTAAGTAATATACTTTTTTTCCTTTTCGTGAAAAATGAAATTGATTCGTGGATATTTCGTAGAGAAAGCTCTGATATTTTAGATAGTAATAAAGAACTACTGACTCAACATTTGGTAACGACTAAGATTCTCTACAGGTATGCATCGAAATCAAAATTCAATTATGATTTATCGAGCAACAAGATTTTTCATGAACCTTACCCGCAAGATAGATCCAACGTTTTGGCATACTTACTTCAATTCTGGCAAAATGATCTATTGGGTCACAAGATTCGTAAGTTGGATCCTGCGGAGAAGTGGGCTTTTTCCGCCCTTGGGAGAGATATTCTATTTTCGGCAACAACAAGGCGAAGAGACAGTCTACTAAATATGCCATGTCGTGACATACCTATTTCACTCCAATCGGGATTATTACCATCCAAAGGAATTTTGCTAGTAGGACCTGTAGAAACTGGCAGATCCTCTCTTATTAGAGATGTAGCATCCAACTCCTACTTTCCAGTGGTGAAACTACCACTCAAAAAATTCATATACAACCGATCTTTTTTCAATAATGTACGTGGAAATTTCATCTCGAAAGAGAGCGTACACCGATTAAATATCGTCTTTGAAATAGCGAAAGAAATGTCTCCTTGTACATTATGGATTCAAGATATTCATGAATTGAATATTTGTCGTTCGTATAATAAGCTAGAAGCTGATCCCAAATTTCTACTTTGCCAAATATTGAAGAGTATTGGTCACAAGCTCGGCAACTCCGACATCCGCGAGAATGTCGTTATTGCCACGACTCACGTACCTGCGAGGATAGATCCAGCTTCAGTAGCTCCGAATCGGTTAAACTAATTAATAAATTTTCGGAGGTCCAATGGGCGTCAACGTCAGAAAGAATTGTCAATTCTATTACGTATCAAAGGTTTCGAGGTAGGGGCTAATCCGACTCTTCTTGAGAGTACTGTGTCTGGAACTGCAGGTTATAGTAAACGAGATTTACTTCTTCTCGCTAATGAAGCGTTATTGATAGGTACTTCCAAAGGGAGAAAGTTTGTATGTAGCAACACAATTGGATTAGCTTTGCATAGGCAACATTCGACTGTTAGTGATATGGGCAATGAGATGGAATCTAATTCTGAATGGGAAATCTCTTCCTACAAGATGGCAGAAGTAAAGAATAGTTTGACAGATATTTCTCTCACAACTTTTCCATTTATTGGTCGTGACGAGTTAAAAATGCGATTTTATTACTTGTCTAACTGGTATGTGGAACCTTCAACAACCGAATCAACAATTGATGAATTCACTATGTTTTTGCATCTCCCAGAGCTAATAGCCAAATTAGTAGCTCGCGATTCGTTCCAAATGGATAGGGGAAAAGAAGATAATTTCATTGTTATCGACAAACTCGTAGAGAATGACTTAAACCTAGCTTGTGGCGTCCTAGAAAACCTCTCGAATAATTTCCCACGTCCGGAAATTTGTAGGGGAGAGAGCCGGCGCAGTAATAGTTTTCCTCCCCCTCTTCCTATTGGAAAACCCAAGTATTGCTCAGGTGTAACCTCTCTAAGTCGCTCTTCCAAATCTCTGAAAAGAGGGAGAATTAGTAGTCTAACCGATTTCGAGATGCAACAGTCACCCGAATTAAGAAACTCAGCGGCAGAGATATCGCGTGAGATTACTTGGTCCCGCAAGGCTTGGCGTCTCCGTTTCCTGCGAAGCGGGACTTACGAATTGATGGGGGTATTATCCGAACCCAACCATTTGTATAACTTAATTCTTCTTTACTACAATCAGAATTACATACCCCAACAAGATTTTGAATTCAGTAAGATTAGGGGAAAGAGAAGTAAGTGGCGCGAGAAAAGCGGGTATCTTTTCAGCTTCGAGAAATCTGTCACTAATGGAACAGATAATTCCATTAAAAGATTGGAAAACCGATTGGATAATATGTTGTTACGTGAGCAATTTCTCGAATTGGGAATCTCTGGCGATTCATCTAATGAGTATGAAACACATTGTGATCGATTGAATGAAATGACTCGACTCTTCGGGGGGCGCTTCATCTGGGACCCCATGCTTCTGTTCCAGCCAGACCCTAACATTCCTTCCCTGCGCCGCAACTTGTTGTCAACGAAAGAACTGGCACGGAGGCTTCACACCATTTACGGTATGAGAAGGCAGCGCCTTCAGAAGATGTCAAATAATAAAATTAAAGATTTTTTCCTCTATAGCGAAGAGAATCCAAAATTGAAACCCGACTCATCTCTCAATCGGCGGAATAATCTTCCTCTGGAAGAGGAGGAGCGAGATTCCGAATACGTCAGGGAAACCTCTTCCGTAGATATACATCTGCAATATCCGCAGATATTTACTCCCGTTCGTTTGGGTTGCTACGCGGTAGCGGAGGATTTCCCGGAACGATTTCTTCGGTTTAGGCTTCTGGTTCATAGAAACAAATGGCTGAGACGGAACCGTTCCCCATTTCGGGATTTTCTTATTTATAATATGTTGCTTGAAACTTATGAATATCTATCCAATCCGTTTCGGTTTGGTAAAGCATCACTGGATTGAACAATGAAACAATTCCTTCATGAAAGTTCGATGTCATGAAACAACTGTTGTTTCCTCACCTAGATACTCCCCACTCCGTTTAGATCTCTAGCCATAGAATTGGAAGCCAACTCACTCAGTAGGAGGAAGATCTCTATTTTCCTTTTACTGATACGGAAAATCTAATTATAGCATTTCAAAAAGAAAAGAAGTTGGAGAACAGTTACTATAGGAATTAGGAGTCTCTCCACTGAGAGGTAGGATTGGAAGGAGTGATATAGGTTATTCCGCAGGAATTATGCGAACGAAGACAATTCTTTGTCTTCCCAATAACTATCCTCGATAAGATTTTGGATTTCCCCCCCCCCCCTCACCCTCCCCAAGTAGCTCCAAGGATCTCATTGAGGCGTCGAAATCTAAGAATTTCCACTTTAAATCAATCCGGTGTATCGAATGACTGGAATGGGCCAATTAAATTAGTCAAGTGGGGGGGGGGGGAGAACGGAACGTGCCAATATTCTCGTTTCCATTCGTTGGTGTCGAGGCCTAAAATAGCGCGATAGCAAACCATTCAGTGGTTGGTGGGTCACGCCAACTTGATTTGGCATATGTGTGATGTGAAATACAGCTCTCCTAATCCTAATTAGTATTAGTGGAAATTCTTGACGTAGATACGGATCTCCCCGGATAGGATTCGAACCTACGACCAATCGGTTAACAGCCGACCGCTCTACCGCTGAGCTACCGGGGAAAATGGTAGGGGATTCAGTCCCATACACACTTGCTTGAATACCTTATTTTCCAGAAGCCAATTCCAAATCTGGAAGGAGTTAAGCTTTCTTTGCCATTGCAAAAACTTTGCGTACTCCCTAGCCCCCATTCATTATAGGGGGGGGTAGTGGCGATAGCAATCCCATTCGAATGGAGGGCCCCCCAATCATGGGCGTGGAGGGTGGGGGGGGGGGGGGGGTCAACCGGCCGAGACGAGGTCAAGATCAACCTGGCAAGCCCCTCCCCAAGATTCGTATTGATCAATCACCAATGAGTGGTTTCTATTATTCCCCCCTTCCGGGGCGTAGTAGAATAGTTGCGGGATTCTTCCTCCACGTTTATTTTGAGGACTAGAATTAGGGGGAATAGAGGAAGCAAAATAGAATTAGAAAGATGGGGAAGATGAAAAATAGTCGGGAGAAATGAACGCGAATTGGAGTTTCGTGAAACGAAAGTAGCAGTTTATGGAAAAGGTGGAATTGGAAAATCAACAATAGCTGTAATATATCGATAGCTTTAGCCAGAAGAGGAAGAAAAGTCTTACAAATTGGATGTGACCCAAAACATGATAGTACATTTACACTAACAGGATTTTTAATACCTACAATTATAGATACTTTACAGGTGAAAGATTACCACTATGAAGATGTATGGCCCGAAGATGTGATTTATAGAGGTTACGCGGGGGTAGATCGTGTAGAAGCTGGAGGACCCCCTGCAGAGCAGGATGCGGCGGGTACGTTGTGGGAGAAACGGTAAAACCTTTGAAAGAATTAAATGCTTTTTTTACGAATATGACATCATCATTCATTCGATGTTCTGGGAGATGTTGCTTGCGGGGGATTTGCCGCTCCCTTAAATTATGCGGATTATTGCATTATTATAACTGATAATGGCTTCGACGCTCTATTTGCGGCAAACCGTATTGCCGCTTCAGTTAGAGAAAAATCACATACCCATCCCTTGCGACTAGCGGGTCTAGTTGGAAACCGAACATCCGGAAGAGATCTTATTGATAAATATGTAGAAGCTTGCCCATGCCTGTACTAGAGGTATTGCCCTTAGTAGAAGATATTCGCGTATCGAGAGTGAAAGGAAAAACCTTGTTTGAAATGGCTGAATATCAACCGAATTTAAATTATGTTCGTGATTTTCATTTGAATATAGCAGATTAAATCTTATCCGAGCCAGAGGGAGTCGTGCCAAGGGAAATTCCAGATAGAGAATTGTTTAGCTTGCTCTCTGATTTTTATTTAAATTCCACCTTTACAAATGAAAGTGATGGTGGATATGACCACCAAGATGTTCCGCTTGACTTTACAATTATTCGATGATGAAGAGAGTAAATCTTTGTGTCTATACATAGATGGATTTACATCCACACTTTTCTAATCTAAGGAAACACTTTCATGAAAACTCCGGAGACTCTTGCTTTCGAATGTGAAACCGGCAATTACCATACGTTCTGCCTGCCCAATTAGTTGTGTAGCTTGGTTGTACCAAAAAAT
Source organism: Adiantum capillus-veneris (assembly GCF_014529385.1). NCBI lineage: Eukaryota > Viridiplantae > Streptophyta > Polypodiopsida > Polypodiales > Pteridaceae > Adiantum > Adiantum capillus-veneris. The sequence continues at coordinate 3,109,461 of NW_028221440.1, forward strand.
TGAAGATAGTTTTTTCCTGGTAGTGGGTACAAAAACTCGTGGTTATTTTTTTTTGCAAAATGCTCTTGGAGTGATGATTTTTGGCCGAACCTCGATATGCAATGGCAGAATTGGAAGAGGGCGATATCTCAGCTCAGTTAAATGATCAGAAAGAGTTGGAAAAGATTTGCTTACAAATAAGAGACGATAGGAATCCCAGTGTTATCATTTGGATTGGCACTTGTACTACAGAGATAATAAAAATGGATTTGGAAGGTATAGCGCCAAAATTGGAAAAACAAATTGGAATACCTATAATAGTTGCACGAGCAAATGGATTGGATTACGCCTTCACTCAGGGGGAAGATACCGCGTTGGCTGCCATGGCGCATCGCTGTCCGGAATACAAACATTGCACAACGAACTTGAAGAACCGGACTGATGAAATGGCGCGTATTGATAATCATACTACTAACAAATCTCCCTTTGAAGCGAGTAAATTGACAAGATTCAATTTAGTGCTTTTGGTTCTTTATCCTCCAGTATAGCTTCGCAACTGAATTTAGAATTGAAACGCCAATCAATTTCTGTTTCAGGTTGGTTACCTTCGCAGAAATACGAGGAACTCCCCGGCTTAGGAGAGGGTATCTATGTTTGCGGAGTGAATCCTTTTCTGAGTCGTACAGCAACAACATTTATGCGTCGCCGGAAATGTAAGTTAGTTGGAGCACCTTTCCCAATTGGTCCGGATGGCACACGCGCCTGGATCGAAAAATTTGTTCAGTTTTTGATATTAAGTCATACGGTCTAGAAAATAGGGAAAGTGAAATATGGGAAAATGTCAAAGATTATATCCAGGTAATAAATGGTAAATCCGTATTCTTTACGGGAGATAATTTATTGGAAATTTCTTTGGCAAGAATTTTTAATTCGATGCGGAATGATTGTTTACGAAGTAGGAATTCCCTATATGGATAGACGATACCAAGCTGCTGAGCTTTTGTTTTTACAACATACTTGCCGGAAGATGAAAACACCCCCTACCCCGGATTGTTGAAAAAACCCGACAATTATGGACAGATACAACGTATGCATGAGCTTAAACCACATTTGGCTATTACGGGAATGGCTCATGCTAATCCTTTGGAGGCTAGAAATATAGATACCAAATGGTCAGTTGAATTCACATTTGCACAAATTCACGGATTCAGTAGCGTTCGAGACATCCTCGAACTAGTTACTCGTCCGCTGCGACGTAGGGGTGTTATAACCCCAGGTTTTCGCAGCTTATCAAAACAAACGACAGGAGATTGATTAAATTTTTATTTAATCTTCTTTTTAAAAATACATAACAATTGGTAGCGAATCACTATGAAGAGATATTTAACTCCGTTTACTCAATTCCTTAATCAATAATTTTGTCAATTCCACAATTTTGAAAACGATTAAGGAGGGAAATCATACTTTTTTTTTTTCAAAATTTCCCGGAATCACTTGAATAATCTTGCATTTCCGCGTATAATAACGTTAATACTATTGGTACTGGTAGAAATAGAAGTAGATTTAAAGGAAATGTTGGAAGGTAGAGTTTTAAGAAAGATTTTAATAAACAAGCAATAAGTACGTGAGACTACAAACAATTAGTAAAATTTTCTACACATCAAAAAAGCTGCAACGAATACAAAGATATTGTTGTCACTGCCCTGGCCAAAACTGATGGATCCCTATATGCTACTTGGTTTCTACTATGGGTTACTTACAACATTACCCGTGGGACCTTCGCAAATCCTATGTGTGAGATCTTTTCTTTTGGGTGGGAATCTAAGTGGGCTAATTTCTATCAGTGGGTCGGTATTGGCACAACTAATAACTGCATCATCAATCTACTGCTCGCCAATTTATCTATTACTGCTAAGGCCACATTTACTAACTATTGTGGCAATACCGTATACACTTCTCTTTTGTCTGGTAATCAAGGATTTTCCAAATTATCAGATTTTGCGTCCCGTGACATCATTACGTGACTCACGAGTAGCTAGATTATTTTTGATAAGTTTCTTTTTTCAAATATTGAACCCAATAATGTTACCAAATAGTGTGTTAACAAGACTGATTTATCTATACTTCTTCAGGTATAGCACCAATACAGTTTTTATGGTATCTACTTTTATGGGTTGGTTAACTGGTCAGGCAGCATTCAATTTTTTTTCTAGACTACTTTTAAGTCGGGTGAAAGGGGATTCCCCGATATTATATCTAGTGGCGAAACGTTTTATATATGCAACTTTTAGTATTGTTTCCATCTCATATGCTGTGGCATATTTGGGTAGAGCTCCGGTCTCTTTTTGGACCAAAAAGTTCATGAATGAATCTCATGATAGAGAAATGAATCTTTGGGAAATTGCTGAATATTCGGATCTATTGTGGTGGTTTTTTAAATAAACCGTGGCCCACTTCTTTTTTTGATCCCTCTAGGGCAAATCGGAGTAATCGATTTGTCAAAAATCGTCGATTCCACATGAATAATACTTTTTATAAGGGGAGAACATCCACATACTTTTTTGAAAAATGTTTAACTGATGGTAAAGAGAGATTATCTTTTCTAGCATTGCCCAGTTTGTCAATTTTTGGGAAAGAAATGTATCAATCGATGGCAAAGTCCCGTAGATCTTTTGGAATCCGTTTATCATATCAAAATTGGGTTTCAAAAAAATTAGCGAAAACAAAATTCTTTGAGAAAGAATTAACGGATCAAATCAAGTTGTTAGACACTGGTTCTTCATTCTCAAAGACGATGAGTAGAAAAACAAGATTGATGGGCGGTAAAAGGAGGAGAATACCCCGCACCTATGACCCCTTTGTCAATAACTTCCGCATAAGAATTCCAGTTTCACAGACATTTTTGTTAGAAGATGACTTGGGTTTGAGTCTATGGGAATGGGATAAATTGGCGACGGAAAGAAAAAATAGAAAGGCAAAAAAAACTGTCAGGATAAATGCTATCAAGGATAAGATTTTCACAAAAGATCGGAGATGGAAACATGGATATGGAAATCCGCTACCGTGGGAACCTTTGCCGTCGAGAAGTAAACGCATGTTCTATTTTATATTTGAAAATCGAGCTTTATACGACTACGATCTACAAAATATCTTGAAAAAGATAAAATCTTCGCCCACACTCGATGTTACTTGGAAAGAAATAATGGATTTAGATTATGAAGACCATATCTTATTTTTGACCTACTTAGAGGTGGGATGCTGTCACCGATTTGGTTGGATATCTCCACTCAAAGCCTTTTTGAGAAAAAGTTCTAAGAGTTTGTCAAATGTAGAACGGAGAATACGCAGACTAAATAAAATTGGGAATTTGAGTATGGATCTGGCTCGATATACTATCCTGTATTTTGAAAATAATTTTGATATACCGGGGAGGAGACGGCGATTTTCGCTACAGAAAATTGCGTAATGTGGGTATCACTTTCGCAAAAGGAAAGCCCAGATCAGAAAGATTAATGAAGCGATATGCAAAAGTATCTGATTTCCGTAGAAAATTTCTGAAGGGCTCTATGCGTTCTAGGAGGCGAAAGACCTTGCTCTGGAAAGCACTTCAAGAAAAAATACGTTCGTCTTTTTTCCTCAGATCAGCAGAAAGGACAATCTTGTTTCAATCACTTATTGAGCGACTGACAACTTCAAGCCGTGAAGAAAAATTTAGTGAGTTGGAAAAAGACACGGATTACGAATTTCAGAAACAACTACTAGATATCTCTTTATCAGCGAAAAGGAGTTTAATCGGTGAATCGAAGCTTACTCGTTCAGCTATAGCAGCTAGATCAGACATAGGTCCTATCCATAATGGAAGGGGATATATGCTAGTTTTTCAATCCAGATTTCGAAAGTTTATTAAACTACCAGTACTTATAGTCTTGAAAAATATCGGACGTATTTTACTCCGTCAAAATTCCGAATGGAATAAGGACTGGACGGGATGGAAGAAAGAAATTCATATCAATTGTACGTTTGATGGCGAAGACTTTTCACAAGATGAGTTACCTCCACGATGGTTAAGAGAAGGTATTCAGATAAAAATTGTGTATCCGTTTCAACTGAAGCCTTGGCACACAGATGGGAATGAAAAACAACATACTCTTCAAAGAAAACACAAAGAAATTGGATCTAAAAGCCGGGAATTGAAAAGCAAAAGGAAATTGAAGCAAAAGAAGCACAAATTTACTTATTTAACTGTTTTAGGGTATCAGACGGATATACCTTTTGGAACTATTCAAAAGAAAACTTCTTTTTGGAAACCTGTTCGGAGAAAGTTAATTCGGATTTGTAAAAGAAGCTTGCCTCGTCAAATTAAACAAGCCTATCAATTTATTCACTCTAGGTTCGAGAAAGTATCAAAATTGAATTCAACTCCATCGAAGAAATTGAATCTTATTTCCAATCTAAGACAAGGTGGAAAATTACTAAGTGACTATAGTCTGGATGAGAAAAGTTGGATGAAAACCTCATCTACCAATTACGTAAATGAAAAGACAAAACCTAACTGTAATGTAATTTCAAACAGTGAGAGATTTATTGCTATTGGTGGGGAAATGAGTCCGGCTAATGTTACTCGTAAACAACTTGTTACTCGGGACCAGGTAGAAAGAGAATTTTTAATGAGTATCGTTGCAGTTGACTCCAAAAACCTTTTGGACGAAAAAATAGATGACCCATATTCCAAAATAACTTCGAAGGATTTGGAAACAGGCGATACTACATCAGGTGACATAAATCTTGTGAATTCCACCAAATTTGAACGGAAGCAATTGGTCGATTCCGAGGAAGCAGGATTAAGTTTATATTTACTTGTCAGAGAATTAATTGAAACATTTGTTTCAGTACTAATAAACTTGCCTTTCACAATTAACAGGATTTTTGTTCATTACTTCACTGAATTCCTCGCGTTGTATACAAAATTGGCAGGGATATTGGATAACATTAATGAGGGAAGCAATTTATCAACAAGAAGTAAATCGTTGCAATTTGACTTGCCATCTCAAACCTGTATTTATATTGATATGTGGAACATCGGTATGAGGGGCAGCTTAAACCTGGATCTGTTAGTTAATGATAAAAGAAGTAGCAGTAATTGCGGAGTAAAAAATAGACAGAGTGGCATCTATGTTGAAACCGACGGTGTATCAAACCTATATCAACCCAAAATGTACGAGAAACAAACTCCCGTCCATTACAATTTAATCGCGACAAAATTTCTGAGTCCTGAAATAAGAAATAATCATGTAAATGATTTAACAATGTGTTTTGATACGGAGACTGGCAAAACTGATGAAGAGTTTTTTGATGAAAAGGTTGCGAGGTCTATAGAGAATTGGGGATTTTTGAATAAATCTTGCAAATTGGATGAAATTAATTGGAATGAATGGTTATATTCTCTCTCCAGATATAACTTACCATTAACAGCCTGGCGCAATATAGCACCTCGGAAGTGGAAAGTTTGCTTGAGTGAACTTAGTAGTATTGAGACAAATACGATAACTGAATTGAAAGATCAGGTATCTCAAAACAAGCTACACAGTTATTATTCCATATACACAAAAAAATCTTTCCTCAGGAATAAAATTAGTAATTTTAGTAAACTGCGTAAACATAGAAACCTGCTACAAAACCTAACTGATTGATTCCGTACAAAATGGCGATGTGGAAAATTTATCTGTGCAACGAGATATTATGGAGCAAAGGTTTCATTGCAAGAGTTGCATTCAAAAAAGTAGTAGAGGAGGAAGAAACAGAATTAGCAAATTTGTTCACTTTCTGAGTTCTAATGTGGAGAGCAAAAATAATTTGAATTTGCAAATTGATTTGCTATCGTGGTTAGATCCAGATATTGCAAAAACAAAAATATTTTTAAAAAAAAAGAAAAAGGCAAAGCAGTTAAAAAATCCTCTATTGAGAAATCACTACCGATACAGATATGTATTAGACATATCCGGCAGATTCCAAAAGGTATTGAATCAGTTGAATGATCTCACGTTAGATGAAAGAGAAGATGCGGACTACATTTTTCGATGGAAATTTAAATTTGAAACAGAATTGGAAAAATTTAGAAACTTAATTTCTCTCACGAGAATGCTAGGAGATGACCAAGATTTGATTACACTTTGTACAAATATTGAAGTAAATTCAGATTTGCTAAATTTGCAATTTAATGCAAAAACTAAACGTGATATGTTTCATAACTTATCTGTTGTTTCAGCCCATCGTTTGCGGCTAGTATTTGACGATCAAGATTTGTTGTATAAAATAATCAACCCTTTGCTAAAATTCAAAGGGAGATTAAGAGGTATATTTAGGAGACGTTTATACAGAAATGTATATAACGGTAGTTATATTTCCAATTTGTCACATATATTAACTGAACGAAATTGTAAACAGTCTTGCCTCTATAACATCGATGACCTTTTATCTCCGCGACGTAGGCGGGAATTTCGATTTCTCTATTGTCTATTGAGCCCAAAAATAGAATATTCCCAATATATATCAAGAATTAAAAAAATAGACAATGCTGAGAAAAAACAAACCCTTTACCATCTCCCAAGACCGATCAGGATTCAAAAGATTAAACGTTTTTTATGGCCCAGTCACCGATTAGAAGAAGCGGCCTGTACAGGCAGATCCTGCGTTGGCGTTATGACTGGAAGTCGATTTGTAACGCTTAGAATCCGAATGTATCCTATTCCTCTAAATTAAAAAACCGGGTGTGACATACACTCAGTTGCTAAGTTGAATTCTTGAAATTGAAATAGTTGGAAGTCAATTATCCACGAATTTGAATTTCATGGATAGGTTAAAGCATTTGCCGGTCAGATCAGATGCGGTAACTCAAGTCGTGATTATGGGGTGTGTGTGGGAATGTTTATACCACCCCCCCTAAACAACTGGATTTTCATCTTAAGAGAATTAGTGCTGCAACTAGCAGTCAAACCCCTTATAATCGATGCAAGGCGGGGACGAAGTTGTGCTTACTACTAATATTACCATGAAAAAACAAGAATCTATTCACACGCAGCTTCCGGGTGAAAATGTAAATACGGGATTCACTGCTTCTCAGATTTACTACTCAACCTACCAAGTTTCGAAGCTTACTTCCCATTTGGAATTACACCCTAGGGACTATTCATCTCAAATAGGGTTATGGAAATTACTTGGTAGACGCAAGCGTCTCCTAGCTTATTTGTTCAAGAAAAATACGGGTTTATATGAAAGAGTTTTAACAAAATTAGGTATTCGTGGATTAAAAGTGAAAGGACGTTAGCGTGAAAAAACTATCTTTTTGCCTCCTCCAGGGGTTTGATTTATCGCCTATTGTAATTGGAGCAGTTGTCTCATTCTCGGGTCAACAGAGGTTTATGATATTTAGTGGAGAGGAAGCAATTTACGAGTATTCGTCTTGAAGATATTGATCCAGTTGTAGTAAGCATGGGTCCTCATCATCCCTCAATGCACGGTGTTCTCCGGCTTGTTGTTGCTTCGCAGGGTGAAAATGTTGTTGATTGTGAACTAATATTGGGATATCTGCATCGAGGAATGGAAAAAATTGCCGAAAATCGAACAACTTCGCAATATCTTCCCTATGTGACGAGATGGGATTATTTAGCTACTATGTTTACTGAAGCAGTTACGGTCAATGCACCGGAAAAATTGGCAAATATTCAGATACCCGAAAGAGCTAGTTACATACGCGTAATCATGCCTGAATTAAGTAGAATAGCATCTCACCTGTTATGGCTCGGGCCATTCCTAGCGGATATCGGTGCACAAACCCCCTTCTTTTATATATTTCGGGAAAGGGAGATGATTTATGACTTGTTCGAGGCGGCTACGGGTATGAGAATGATGCATAACTACTTTCGAATTGGGGGAGTTGCCGCGGATTTGCCATACGGATGGATCGATAAATGCTTGGATTTTTGCCAATATTGCCTGCCAAAAATCTATGAGTATGAGCGATTAGTTACGAAAAATCCTATTTTCTTAAAACGAGTGCAGGAGTAGGTTTCATAAACAGACAGGAAGCCATCAATTGGGGATTATCTGGACCTTCGTTACGAGCTTCAGGGGTTCAATGGATCTCCGCAAAATTGATCATTATGAGTGTTATGATAAGCTGGATTGGCAGATTCAGTGGCAGGGGAAGGAGATTCTTTGGCTCGATATTTAGTACGAATCGACGAAATGAAAGAATCAATAAATATTCTTCGACAAGCTTTAAAACTTCTCCCGGAGGTCCATATGAAAATCTAGAGGGTCGGCGTCTTGTGCAAAAGAAAGACAAAATAGATTGGAACGGTTTCAACTACCAGTTTGTCGGAAAGAAATCTTCTCCTACTCTTAAATTGCCTAAACAGGAACATTATGTAAGAGTAGAAGCTCCTAAGGGAGAATTGGGATTTTTTTAATTGGAGATGATAGTGTCTTTCCTTGGAGATTGAAAATTCGTCCACCTGGTTTTACAAATTTGCAGATTGTCCCTCAATTGATTAGGGGAATGAAACTCGCGGATATTGTGACAATATTAGGTAGTATAGACATCATCATGGGAGAGGTTGATCGTTAGAATGATAAATAGTACCGAATTTTGCAGAAATAAACTAATTCATCTTTTTGACGAGTTAGAAATTACAATGAATCTTTCCAAATCAATTTGGATTTTTGCTTCTACTCTTCTTCTAGTTTTGGGAGTCACGACGGGAGTTTCAGTAATTGCATGGCTCGAATGAAAAGTATCCGCGGGGGTTCAGCAACGAATTGGACCAGAATATGCAGGTCCACTAGGAATTATTCAATCCCTAGCTGATGGAATTAAACTTCTTTTAAAAGAAGATATCATTCCAGCTAAGGGTAATGCCTGGTTATTTGCCGCCGGACCGGCTGTCGTAGTCACACCAGTATTTATTACTTATTTGGTAATACCTTTTGGCCAACATATCATATTATCCGATTCGGGAATAGGTGTCTTTTTCTGGATTGCTATCTCAAGTATTGTACCCCTGGGTCTTCTTGTGGCAGGGTACGGTTCAAATAATAAATATTCTTTTTTAGGCGGTCTCAGAGCGGCGGCTCAATCTATCAGTTACGAAATACCCCTAGCTCTATGTGTACTGTCGATATCCCTACGTGCGATTCGCCAAGCACGAATGAAAAAGATAGAAACGTTTTTACCTTGTAATAACAGTAAAAATTTCGTTAGATGATAACCAAATAGTTATCTGGGTGAACTCAAACAGCGTTTTTGCAGTTGCGGAGTCAAACCCAATAGTTCGTGGACGAACTGAAAACTTATCCAAGCGATGCAAGAGGCATGATCCCAAGGCTGTGATTCACTCTCCAGTCTCGAAGCGGATGGGAAGAGGCAGTCAATTTCTGTTCCCCCTTGGAGTTACAAAAAGTGATGAGCAAGAAACACGAATATACGCAAGAGATTTTCGAGGCGGGGGTAAATTAAATAGTATACGTAGAACAAATTATTTGGAAAAAGAAGGGAATGAAGTTGGATATTTAGATCTATTTATAGATGTACCTATCTCTACCTTTCCCACATTTGTTCCCCTCCCCGCTTTACCATATGAAATAGACTCAGCTTCGGTAGGGATAACTGAGTAGTGTATCTACATCATTTCATTCTCGAGTATAACGCCATTCACTTGAATGATAATGTTTGGGACGAAATAACCCTCATTGAAATTCTGCAATTTAGGAGAAAAAGTGATGCAAACAAAGTTGGGTACAACCTTTTCTTTTTTAGATGCAGGGCTTAAAAATTACAATTTCTAGAATTGAGAAACTGGATGAGGTTGAGACAGATTCGGAAGCAAATTTATAGCAAACAGAATCTCATTGATTGGGGGCGTAGATTCTTATCTGCAATTTAGAGAATTTACTCCCTTCATGATCTCGATGGGGAGCCGTATGAAGATCTAAGTTCATGTACGGTTTTGAAATAGAGGCGGGAGAATCCGTCGACTATCTTTATCCGGTAGCTTGAGTACAGTTGATATAGTTGAGACACAATCCAAATATGGTTTTTGGGGTGGAATCTGTGGCGTCAGCCAATAGGATTTATAGCCTTTTTCATCTCTTCATTGGCAGAATGTGAGAGATTGCCATTTGACTTGCCAGAGGCGGAGGAGGAGTTAGTGGCTGGTTACCAAACTGAATATTCAGGAATAAAATTTGGCTTATTTTATGTTGGTTCTCACCTAAATTTGTCAGCTTCCTCACCATTTGTAGTAGTTCTCTATTTGGGTGGATGGGATTTCTCAATTCCTTTTGTCGAAAATTTTGGACAAATTGTTTCAACTTCAAGTGTCATTGACAAGTCTCTCGACACGTTGAAACCGATTGTAGAGGTTGCCACTACATTATCCAAATCCTATTTTTACCTATTTTTCTCCATCTTGACAAGATGGACTCTACCTAGAGTCAGGATGGATCAATTACTAGATCTCGGATGGAAATTTCTACTGCCCATTGCTTCGGGAAATTCGTTGCTGACAGCTTCGTTTCGAATATTACTCATAAGTTGACGCATCCGCCTCATTTTCAGTTCAAGTTAAAACTATTGAATTTAATGTATGGAAACAAACGCATTACCTGTCCTCCCCTGTCACATGAAAATGTGTATCGAAAAGTAAATTTGAAATTGGATTTATCAATTTTATGTTTTTGGCAATAATTAAGTTTCAAAATTATGGTCAACAAGTTCTCGAAGCCGCAAACTACATTGGTCAAGGATTTGCAGTTACCTTGGATCATTCGAATCGTTTACCCATAACTGTTCAGTATCCATATGAAAAAAAATTACCATCCGAACGATTTCGTGGACGTATCCATTTCGAATTTGATAAATGTATTGCCTGCGAAGTACGCGTTCGCGTATGCCCGATCAATCTCCCAGTTGTCGATTGGATATTCCTGAAAGATGTGAAAAAAAAAAATTGAAAAACTATAGCATTGATTTTGGAGTTTGCATATTCTGTGGGAACTGCGTTGAGTACTGCCCAACAAATTGTCTGTCGATGACCGAAGAGTATGAACTTTCCAGTTACAATCGTCATGAACTCAATTTTGATCAAACGGCTTTGGGGCGTTTACCTCCTCCCGCCTCTGAAGATGTTTCAATTCAATTAGTTTTGAATTCAAGAAATTCTTTTAGGATAAATCTTGAGAACAAGAAAACTTGGCACCCAAGTCATAATTTGCCACACAAATTACCTGCTCAAATAATTTTTTGGATAATCTGTCTGCTCAAAAACTGTCGAATAAAGATTAAAAATAAAAAAAAAAAAGGAAAATTAAGTATTCACTATGAAAAAATTCAGCTGAAACACTTAAGTAATTGTGTCTAACGAATATCTCAGAATTAATTCACGATTTTGTTTTAGCACCGGTAGAATTGGGTATCCTGCTGGGAAGTTTAGGCGCAGTATCACTTGTCAATACAGTTAATTCCGCTTTTTCTCCGGGGTCGGTTTTCACTTGTATATCTTTATTATACTTTGTTTCGAATGCAGATTTCGTAGCTGCTGCGCAGTTGCCAGTTTATGTAGGAGCCATAAATGTTTTAACCGTATTTGCCGTCACGATTACTGATGAACCGGCAGGTTCTGAGACTACTGCCCGTGGCATAGGCTATATCATTACTGCAGGGACTTGCACAATCCTTTTTTCAACATTATCTTTTGTGATTCACAATACTAAATGGTTTGACTTAAGTCTCATTCCTCAATCGGGAATTTCTACATCAGGCACACTCGGAAGTAATGTCCAACAACTTGGATATAAATTATTGGGAGAATTCGTAATACCATTCGAACTTCTCTCGATACTTCTCCTAGCTGCTTTAGTGGGAGCAATTAATCTAGCACGCAATGAAGATGCATTTATTGTCAATAAGAAATCAGCTGCTTCAGCACCCTACAAAAATTCTACATTTTTCTAACCGACGGAGAATTATTTAAATAGAAATTTATATCGAAGCCCCGGGAAAAAAAAAAAAAGATAGATTGACTCATCAAAATGTTCGAGGAGAAATTTAATAGATCACGTTTGAACAAGGACTAATTCTGAGTGCTTATCTTTTATGTGTAGGTTTTTTCGGTCTAATTACGAGTAGAAATATGGTTAGGGCACTGATGAGTCTAGAGCTAATCTTTAACGCGATTACTTTAAATTTCATTACACTTTCAAATCTTTTTGACAACCGAGAGACTGGGGAAATATTTACATTATTTGTAATAGCCGTTGCAGCTGCTGAAGCTGCTACCGGGTTAGCTATTGCCCTTTCTATACATCGAAACAGGAGATCTACTCGTATCGATCAATCGAATTTGTTAAAATGGTGATTGATTGATAGGTTATACAGTTTTAAACACCTAGTTGTTGAATTTTCCCTCGGCGGCAATATTTTCACCTCAACAAATTAGTTTGATACTTTCTTCCAATTATATCTGCTAACTAACACCTTTTTTAGTTTACCATAACTTCAATATATAGCTTATCCCCCGAGTAGAAAAAAAAAAGAGAAATTTTTACAAAATAAAACTTAATTGGATAGATTTTGAAAGTGATGAAAAGAGCTTATCGGGAGTATTCGGCTATGGGGGGGAAAATAGATTTTCTTTTTTTCAAGTAACTACTAGGAATTCACCATATTGATTTAAGAGGAGTAAACAGACTCAATGGCACATTCAGTGAAAATCTATGATACATGTATTGGTTGTACCCAGTGTGTAAGAGCATGCCCTACAGATGTGCTAGAAATGATACCGTGGGATGGATGCAAGGCAAATCAAATAGCTTCTGCTCCCAGAACAGAAGATTGTGTGGGATGTAAGAGATGTGAATCTGCCTGTCCAACAGATTTTCTGAGTGTACGTGTCTACTTGGGGGCTGAAACTACCCGTAGTATGGGTCTAGCTTATTAATAGGTAGGACTGAAAAGTTAATCCCTAAATCATTCATTTCAACTCATACCCAAAACTTCCGACTTCCAAAGTTGGGTATGAGTCATCTCATTTGGCTTACACAGTCTCTATTAAAAATTATTTCTTTTTTAATTCATGATTAGTAATGTACCTCGGTTAACGGTAATCGTTTCCCTCCCAATTTTTGCTGGTCTGATGATTCCAATCCTGCCTCGTAATGGAAACAGAGTCACTCGATGGTATACTCTGGGTATTTGCATATTGGAATTTTTACCAATTACTTACATATTTTATTGTCATTTTCGAATCGATTATCAGTCAATCCAGTTGTTGGAAACCTTTAACTGGATAAACAATATCCATCTTCACTGGTCATTAGGAATCGACGGGCTTTCCCTCGGTCTTGTCATATTGACGGGTTTTGCAACTACTCTGGCAACCTTATCGGCTTGGCCTATCACTCGTAATACACGGCTATTTTACTTTTTAATGCTGATTATGTATGGCGGCCAAATTGGATTATTTGTTTCCCGAGACATTTTGCTTTTTTTCTTTATGTGGGAAATAGAACTCATTCCAGTCTATTTACTACTATGTTTATGGGGCGGAAAAAGACGTTTATACTCAGCCACGAAATTTGTCCTATACACAGCTGGTGGCTCAATATTTTTATTGGTGGCGGCTTTGACTATGAGTTTTTATGGTAGCGAGGTTCCTTCTTTTAATATTCAGGATTTGATACATAAATCATATCCCCTTTCGTTAGAAGTACTAATCTACGTAGGTTTCTTGGTGGCTTATGCCGTGAAATTGCCTATCTTTCCCTTCCATACCTGGTTACCAGATACTCATGGGGAGGCACACTACAGCACATGTATGTTATTAGCCGGAGTGCTGTTAAAAATGGGTGGATACGGACTTATTCGAATTAATTTGGAATTATTAACTCATGCACATTTTTTACTTGGATCGTGGATGATGTTATTTGGAGCGATTCAAATTATATACGCCTCCTTAATTTCAATGAGTCAGCGCAATTTAAAAGAAGAATAGCTTATTCTTCCATTTCTCATATGGGTTTTGTAACCATCGGAATCGGTTCTTTTACAGAGACAGGTATTAATGGAGCTATATTACAAATGATTTCCCACGGTTTGATTGGAGCTGCCTTATTTTTCCTCGCAGGTACCTGTTACGACAGAACTCGAACTTATCTACTAGATCAATTGGGAGGGGCTGCTATTTCAATGCCTAAATTATTTACCATGTTTAGCACCCTTTCGTTGGCTTCTCTTGCATTACCGGGAATGAGTGGTTTCGTGTCGGAATTGCTAGTTTTTTTGGGAGTTGTTACTTCTAATCAATATTCTTTTGCCTTTAAGGCGGGAATTACGGTGCTAGAGGGAATTGGTACGGTATTAACTCCCATCTACTTACTATCAATGTTACGCCAACTATTTTATGGTTACAGGTTTTTTGACAAATCAAATCCTTACTCAATTGATCCTGGTCCAAGAGAATTATTTATTCTAATTTGTTTTCTCCTACCAATACTAGGTATCGGTTTATACCCAAATTTGATTTTATCTATTGGGAGTACTGAAATCCCTTCCCTCCCACTTACATGACTCAACGTTCTGAGCTAAAAAATGAGTACCTAGAGAATTTAGTACAAACAAATAAGCTTATTTGTACACCACCTCTATGGCATAGAAGCATGGGATAAAGAAAAGAGTTTCTTGGAAGGCTAATATAATAGATTCATACTGTACACGAAATAGCTGCAATTTTGTAATTGTTTTTATCTGCAGGAAATGGAGAGGCAGAAACAGACATTTGGAAAATACATCTATTTACTAGCAAGTCTGTTCCTGTTTCTCCTTTTAGGTTTTTGGAGTTATTTTGCTACCCTGCTGCTCCCCCAATTTCTCAATGTAGTTAAAATTTTTGTCAATTAATTTTTTTTTTTTTCAAACCACTTTTTTTTTAATCTCCCCCTTCCTTTTTATTTTCCTTCAATTTGCCAAAATTAACCTTCTGGTCTTTACGCTAACCATCCGTAATTATGCAATCCAACTCCTAATAAATTGACTCCCAAGAAACAAATCCAAACTAAGAAAAATCCCATAGATGCTGTCGTGGCCGGTCCCTCCCCCATCTTTCTCTTATCCACCTTTGTATGAAGGTAAGTAGCATATACTAACCGAGTTAACCAACGCCCAAGTCTCTTTTGGTCCCAACTCCAGTAAGATCCCCGAGCTTCATTAGCCCACACTGCGCCAGAAAGTATACCAATAGTCAACAGAGAAAACCCCAAACTTATTGTTTGGCAAGCCCACTTATCCAAGCAATTAATCAATTGGCACTTCCGTGAGTTGGAGATGAGGAAGTAGGAATAGTTTTCTGCACCGGTTTGTTTCCACAGATTCTTACGAGGGTTCATCAAAAAAAAGAAAGATTGTTTTTCAAACTTGTGTTCCAAAGTTACACTACCTACCTTGCCGTAGAATAAACTTAATAAAGTTATTGCTAGCGAAGACCCACACAATGAGGTTATATAACTAATCAACATCGCACTTACATGCGTCATTAACCACTGAGACTGCGAAGCGGGTACTAACAACGTGGGGGAACGCATTTGCTGGGGAAGACTTGAAGTTGCGAAGGCGTGAATCAACATAGCACCAGGTGCGAGTACTGCATGCGATAAACCAATTTGGTCTCTAACTTCTAAAATTGAATATAATAAGGAGAAGCCCCACGATAGAAACATTAGCGACTCGTACAGATTACCTAGCGGTAAGTGCCTGGTTTGGAGGTAGCGAGTAATCAGAAATCCTGTAGTACAGAAAAAAGCAATTGTCATGCTATTTTTGCTGAAATGATCAATTTTATCAACTTTGTAAAATAAATTGATGAGGTTCAACAAAGTTACGAAAAAAAACATCACAAACGAAATATTAACAAATATGTACTCTATGCCTGTATATGTCGTAATTGAGGGAGACCAGTAATTTATTCTTTTAATTTATTACGAATTAATCACTTTAGAGTGGATTATCACCAATAAAGTCGGTGACTTTATTTTCTAAGTAATCAAGGTAGTTTACAATTTGTCTTTTTTTTTTTTATTTCACTATTTCACGTGCCGCTACTCGGATTCGAACCGAGATGCTTTGGCACTGCTTCCTAAGAGCAGCGTGTCTACCTATTTCACCATAGCGGCTTATCAAAATAGAAACAAATACATACTTAATTGTATATTGGTTCGGACCGATAAGTCAACTGTTACATAGTTTGATAAGATGTAACAGAAGTTTTGAAATGCATATAGGTTAAGAAATAAGAAGATTAATCACTTATTTAGTTAGTTCATTTATTAAAAATAAAAAACATCTTAATCTAAACCAGATGGGTAGATATAATCGTGTATATAGATAGATAGATATACGGAATATGGCGCAGTTTGGTAGCGCGCCATCTTGGGGTGATGGAGGTCACAGGTTCAAATCCTGCTATTCCGAACGTAGACGAGCCCTTTCTATCTATAGAAATGTCGTAACATCGTGCATGTTATAACACTGCACAGAGACCCACACTACGGCTTAGTTTAAAGCGAGTGTTACGTGGCTTATGTGTTTGTACATAAATAGGTTAAATTAAACTAACGAGGGAAAATCTTAAAAAAGGAAGGAGTTATAACCCCCCCCCTTCTTTTTTTTTCCTTGATTTATTTCTTTCTATTTTCTAAATTTGTGGTATGGAAGTCTAAGAAATTCCCTGTATCTTGCGCTCTCACAATATGCTTTAAGATCGGTCAAATTCTTACATTGACGTGAAATAACATTTAAATACTTATTTGGGATATATCTTTGTTCTAATAGGGAGGTCATTTCATCCTTAAACTCAATATTTCCAAAAATAGATTAACATACACCAATTGCTTGAAGTTGATTGATAAAGGCGATTACGTCACTGATTATCCATACTATAACTGTTATACAAAATATTTTCAAATTTCACCCAATTTTTCTATATTTCCGGGGAATAAAAATTGTAGATTATTAATATGTCAAATTTTGTCAGTTCCTGTCAAGGAATTATGCTAATTTTGTGGTTTTTTTAACTGTTTGTTCACTCTTCTACATATCTGTCAAACAACTACCCGGGAATATAGAATAGTACTAATTTTTCTGGAAAGGTTTTTTTTCAGTTCCATAATAAAAACTTTTTGAACGTCCGCTTAAAACAGATTGAGCCAAAGAAAAAGATTTCAACGACTTTTCCACTGATTTAATTTTCCAGCTATGATTACGAATTTTCTTCATTGATGCAGAAGTACGTTTCTTCGGAACGGCCATATTCTATTGAGTATTCTTGTAGCTTTTTCTCTTTGCAATTACCAGTTATGTTGATATGTATCAGTAGAATGAATATAATGGATAGAAAAGTGGACAAATAACAAAGAGGGACAGATATCAAATAAAAAAAAAACTTTGCATCGATGCATCAATCTTTCAAGTATCTTAGTAATTTGACTTACCTATGCAATTATTTGTTAGTTGCATTACTACAATTAAAATGGATGGAATCAATTGCAAATCTAATTATACTTCCTCTGCATCCTCGACTCCCTCACGTTTTTCTTTTGGAAAAAATCTTTTTTATTACCAATTTATCTTCGAAACAGTTATGTAAGATCCGTCCCTTGACAACTGCATTCGCTAGCCACGGAGAACCAATATCTATTTTAGATCCGTCACGAATAAGCAAGACTCGACCCATGGATACTTTTGTGTCAGATCCCCGTGTATTTAAATTTGAGGGAAAATGACGAACATCGTGGAATCTTCCCGGTTGTACTCGTAGTTGTTTTCCTCCAATATCAATAATTGCGTATCCACCAATTCTGACTCTCTCTTTCCATTTTTCCATATTTCCTCCCCCCGAGAAAGAAAAAAATTCGTTCACAAAGCGAGTTGATTCGTTTCCAAATTTTACAACTCGAATAAGTATCTCGGTCACGTGCAAATACTGTCAAGTTTTTTGATTGTTGCTTCTTTCATGAAATCAAAATTATTGAGTCTCTTTTTCTTTTTTACTCAAAAATCAATTATTTTGTCTGCATACATTCCATCTAGTAATGCTCTTACACTTCCCCCCCCCCCCCCGTCGGGAAGTAGCAACAAATTAAATTTGGAGTTGACTACGTCTGTGAAACTTTCAAACGAATACGCTTGGATTATTCCTTCGTGTCCATTAATAGCTTCTTGTTGCACTGGATCGTTATCATTCTTTTTTCCAAGAGTTGCAAGGGGTTTCCATCGCCTGTGCGCATTGCTCAACGTTTTTTCATTAGCTATTTCTACGTTTGTGTCACTTGCCATATTTCAGGAACAATTTGTGAAAAACCCGATTCAGCAATATTTATGGATTTGGATACCGAGAAGTACTTTTTGCGTAGAAATAGGCTTTTTAGTCGATTCACTTACTTTAGTAATGTCACTACTGGTTACCACTGTAGGCGTGTTAGTTATGATTTATAGCGATAGTTATATGTGTTATGACCGGGGATATACCAGGTTTTATGCTTATTTGAGTTTGTTTACCGCGTCAATGTTAGGGTCAGTTCTCAGCCCCAACTTAATACAGCTTTACGTGTTTTGGGAGTTAGTTGGAATGTGTTCCTATCTATTAGTAGGTTTTTGGTTTGCTAGGTCAAGTGCCGCAAATGCTTGTCAAAAAGCTTTTGTTACCAACCGCATAGGAGATTTTGGATTACTTTTAGGTATTCTAGGTATTTACTGGACAACTGGTAGTTTCGAGATTTCCGAATTGTGTGATTGATTTGCCAAATTAAAAGAAATTGGATTTTCCAATCCAATCTTGACAAATATCATTGCTTTTTTACTCCTTGCAGGTCCAGTTGCTAAATCTGCTCAATTTCCGCTTCACGTATGGCTGCCAGATGCAATGGAGGGACCCACGCCCATATCGGCCCTTATTCACGCAGCTACTATGGTAGCTGCCGGGATTTTTTTCATTGCCCGAATTTATGGTCTAATTTCTACGCTTCCCTTAGTGATGCAAGCCAGCTCTTGGCTTGGTGGAGCAACGGCTTTGCTGGGTGCCACATTAGCTCTTGCACAAAGAGATCTAAAAAAGGGTCTTGCTTATTCCACCATGTCTCAGTTGGGATATATGGTTTCAGCCCTAGGCATCGGCGCTTACCAATCTGCTCTCTTCCATCTCGTGACGCATGCCTATTCAAAAGCTTTATTATTTCTCGGAGCCGGTTCAGTAATTCACTCAATTGAAAAAGTTGTTGGATATTCACCTAACAGGAGTCAAAACATGTTTTTCATGGGTGGCTTACGTAAGTACATGCCAATTACTGGAACTACTTTTCTTCCGGTACCCTTTCTCTATCTGGAATACCGCCCTTAGCCTGTTTTTGGTCCAAAGATGAGATTATTCACGAAAGTTGGTTAAGTTCTCTTCCACTTGGAATTCTAGCTTCTGGCACAGCAGGTCTTACGGCGTTTTATATGTTTCGTATCTATCTCCTTACTTTCGAGGGGGATTTTTGCACTATTAAAACGGATTGGGTTGACTTTAACCATTTTGCGCCATTGTCCATAAGTATGTGGGGTGAAACTGAAGGAAATCTTTCACTAAATCAAATTAATCAAAATGTTGCATCGGTACGATTGGGAATAACAAAAAACAAAGGGTTTTCGTCATCATATCTAGCAAACCCAAATGGAATTACTAACGTCCATTACGATCAGAGCTTGCCGAAGCCTAAAGAATCGTCTTCTGCCATGACATTTTCTCTAGTGATGCTTGCAATACCCACTACATTAGTAGGACTACTGGGAATTAATCTCATAGGAGAAACTGCCAATTTTGAATTATCCCCGGAGTGGTTAATTAATCCAGTTCACTTTTTCGAACTTAGTAAATCTTTCAATATTTATATAAAAATATTGCTAAACTCGCGTAGCTCACTTATTTTATCTTTTTTTGGAATATTTTTTTCCTTCATTATTTACAAAAAAAGTTATAAATATTTTTATATTACTAAAAAATTAGTTGGATTTACCAATTAGTTAGTAAATTTGGGTTGCTTGTTCAATCTTGGTCACTAAATCGGGGTTATATTGATTACTATTATGATATATGCTTTGTGCGTAATCTAAGATCTTTAAGTAAGTCACTTTCAGATTTTGATCGTTACGGAATCGACGGTTTTGTCAACGTAATCGGAGCCTTAAATTTTTTTGGAGGAGAGTTTATACGTTACGGAGAAAATGGTAGGATATCTTATTACTTATTCATAATTATTTTTGGAGCTATTTTATCATCAGTACTAATCTTCATCTTTTTTCCTTTTCCATAAACTGCTACTTTCGTTTCACGAAACTCCAATTCGCGTTCATTTCTCCCGACTATTTTTCATCTTCCCCATCTTTCTAATTCTATTTTGCTTCCTCTATTCCCCCTAATTCTAGTCCTCAAAATAACGTGGAGGAAGAATCCCGCAACTATTCTACTACGCCTCCCGGAAGGGGGGAATAGAAACCACTCATTGGTGATTGATCAATACGAATCTTGGGAGGGGCTTGCCAGGTTGATCTTGACCTCGTCTCGGCCGGTTGACCCCCCCCCCCCACCCTCCCACGCCCATGATTTGGGGCCCCTCCATTCGAATGGGATTGCTATCGCCACTACCCCCCCCTATAATGAATGGGGGCTAGGGAGTACGCAAAGTTTTTGCAATGGCAAAGAAAGCTTAACTCCTTCCAGATTTGGAATTGGCTTCTGGAAAAAGGTATTCAAGCAAGTGTGTATGGGACTGAATCCCCTACCATTTTCCCCGGTAGCTCAGCGGTAGAGCGGTCGGCTGTTAACCGATTGGTCGTAGGTTCGAATCCTATCCGGGGAGATCCGTATCTACGTCAAGAATTTCCACTAATACTAATTAGGATTAGGAGAGCTGTATTTCACATCACACATATGCCAAATCAAGTTGGCGTGACCCACCAACCACTGAATGGTTTGCTATCGCGCTATTTTAGGCCTCGACACCAACGAATGGAAACGAGAATATTGGCACGTTCCGTTCTCCCCCCCCCCCCCACTTGACTAATTTAATTGGCCCATTCCAGTCATTCGATACACCGGATTGATTTAAAGTGGAAATTCTTAGATTTCGACGCCTCAATGAGATCCTTGGAGCTACTTGGGGAGGGTGAGGGGGGGGGGAAATCCAAAATCTTATCGAGGATAGTTATTGGGAAGACAAAGAATTGTCTTCGTTCGCATAATTCCTGCGGAATAACCTATATCACTCCTTCCAATCCTACCTCTCAGTGGAGAGACTCCTAATTCCTATAGTAACTGTTCTCCAACTTCTTTTCTTTTTGAAATGCTATAATTAGATTTTCCGTATCAGTAAAAGGAAAATAGAGATCTTCCTCCTACTGAGTGAGTTGGCTTCCAATTCTATGGCTAGAGATCTAAACGGAGTGGGGAGTATCTAGGTGAGGAAACAACAGTTGTTTCATGACATCGAACTTTCATGAAGGAATTGTTTCATTGTTCAATCCAGTGATGCTTTACCAAACCGAAACGGATTGGATAGATATTCATAAGTTTCAAGCAACATATTATAAATAAGAAAATCCCGAAATGGGGAACGGTTCCGTCTCAGCCATTTGTTTCTATGAACCAGAAGCCTAAACCGAAGAAATCGTTCCGGGAAATCCTCCGCTACCGCGTAGCAACCCAAACGAACGGGAGTAAATATCTGCGGATATTGCAGATGTATATCTACGGAAGAGGTTTCCCTGACGTATTCGGAATCTCGCTCCTCCTCTTCCAGAGGAAGATTATTCCGCCGATTGAGAGATGAGTCGGGTTTCAATTTTGGATTCTCTTCGCTATAGAGGAAAAAATCTTTAATTTTATTATTTGACATCTTCTGAAGGCGCTGCCTTCTCATACCGTAAATGGTGTGAAGCCTCCGTGCCAGTTCTTTCGTTGACAACAAGTTGCGGCGCAGGGAAGGAATGTTAGGGTCTGGCTGGAACAGAAGCATGGGGTCCCAGATGAAGCGCCCCCCGAAGAGTCGAGTCATTTCATTCAATCGATCACAATGTGTTTCATACTCATTAGATGAATCGCCAGAGATTCCCAATTCGAGAAATTGCTCACGTAACAACATATTATCCAATCGGTTTTCCAATCTTTTAATGGAATTATCTGTTCCATTAGTGACAGATTTCTCGAAGCTGAAAAGATACCCGCTTTTCTCGCGCCACTTACTTCTCTTTCCCTAATCTTACTGAATTCAAAATCTTGTTGGGGTATGTAATTCTGATTGTAGTAAAGAAGAATTAAGTTATACAAATGGTTGGGTTCGGATAATACCCCCATCAATTCGTAAGTCCCGCTTCGCAGGAAACGGAGACGCCAAGCCTTGCGGGACCAAGTAATCTCACGCGATATCTCTGCCGCTGAGTTTCTTAATTCGGGTGACTGTTGCATCTCGAAATCGGTTAGACTACTAATTCTCCCTCTTTTCAGAATTTGGAAGAGCGACTTAGAGAGGTTACACCTGAGCAATACTTGGGTTTTCCAATAGGAAGAGGGGGAGGAAAACTATTACTGCGCGGCTCTCTCCCCTACAAATTTCCGACGTGGGAAATTATTCGAGAGGTTTTTCTAGGACGCCACAAGCTAGGTTTAAGTCATTCTCTACGAGTTTGTCGATAACAATGAAATTATCTTCTTTTCCCCTATCCATTTGAACGAATCGCGAGCTACTAATTTGGCTATTAGCTCTGGGAGATGCAAAAACATAGTGAATTCATCAATTGTTGATTCGGTTGTTGAAGGTTCCACACCAGTTAGACAGTAATAAAATCGCTTTATTAACTCGATCACGACCAATAAAGGAAAAGTTGTGAGAGAAATATCTGTCAAACTATTCTTTTACTTCTGCCATCTTGTGGAAGAAGATTTCCCATTCAAATTAGATTCCAACTCGATTGCCCATATCACAACCAGCGAATTGTTGCCTATGCAAATCTAATCCTATTGTGTTGCTACATACAAACTTTCTCCCTTGGAAGTACTATCATAACGCTTCATTAGCGAGAGAAATCTCCTCAATGGTTGGGTGGGAACAACAACAACGGAGATAGTAAAGAGAGAGAATTCTTCTCGCTAATGAAGCGTTATTGAAAGGTACTTCCAAAGGGAGAAAGTTTGTATGTAGCAACACAATTGGATTAGCTTTGCATAGCAACATTCGACTGTTAGTGATATGGGCAATGAGATGGAATCTAATTCTGAATGGGAATCTCTTCCTACAAGATGGCAGAATAAAGAATAGTTTGACAGATATTTCTCTCACAACTTTTCCATTTATTGGTCGTGACGAGTTAAAATGCGATTTTATTACTTGTCTAACTGGTATGTGGAACCTTCAACAACCGAATCAACAATTGATGAATTCACTATGTTTTTGCATCTCCCAGAGCTAATAGCCAAATTAGTAGCTCGCGATTCGTTCCAAATGGATAGGGGAAAAGAAGATAATTTCATTGTTATCGACAAACTCGTAGAGAATGACTTAAACCTAGCTTGTGGCGTCCTAGAAAACCTCTCGAATAATTTCCCACGTCCGAAATTTGTAGGGGAGAGAGCCGGCGCAGTAATAGTTTTCCTCCCCCTCTTCCTATTGGAAAACCCAAGTATTGCTCAGGTGTAACCTCTCTAAGTCGCTCTTCAAATCTCTGAAAAGAGGGAGAATTAGTAGTCTAACCGATTTCGAGATGCAACAGTCACCCGAATTAAGAAACTCAGCGGCAGAGATATCGCGTGAGATTACTTGGTCCCGCAAGGCTTGGCGTCTCCGTTTCCTGCGAAGCGGGACTTACGAATTGATGGGGTATTATCCGAACCCAACCATTTGTATAACTTAATTCTTCTTTACTACAATCAGAATTACATACCCCAACAAGATTTTGAATTCAGTAAGATTAGGGGAAAGAGAAGTAAGTGGCGCGAGAAAAGCGGGTATCTTTTCAGCTTCGAGAAATCTGTCACTAATGGAACAGATAATTCCATTAAAAGATTGGAAACCGATTGGATAATATGTTGTTACGTGAGCAATTTCTCGAATTGGGAATCTCTGGCGATTCATCTAATGAGTATGAAACACATTGTGATCGATTGAATGAAATGACTCGACTCTTCGGGGGGCGCTTCATCTGGGACCCCATGCTTCTGTTCCAGCCAGACCCTAACATTCCTTCCCTGCGCCGCAACTTGTTGTCAACGAAAGAACTGGCACGGAGGCTTCACACCATTTACGGTATGAGAAGGCAGCGCCTTCAGAAGATGTCAAATAATAAAATTAAAGATTTTTTCCTCTATAGCGAAGAGAATCCAAAATTGAAACCCGACTCATCTCTCAATCGGCGGAATAATCTTCCTCTGGAAGAGGAGGAGCGAGATTCCGAATACGTCAGGGAAACCTCTTCCGTAGATATACATCTGCAATATCCGCAGATATTTACTCCCGTTCGTTTGGGTTGCTACGCGGTAGCGGAGGATTTCCCGGAACGATTTCTTCGGTTTAGGCTTCTGGTTCATAGAAACAAATGGCTGAGACGGAACCGTTCCCCATTTCGGGATTTTCTTATTTATAATATGTTGCTTGAAACTTATGAATATCTATCCAATCCGTTTCGGTTTGGTAAAGCATCACTGGATTGAACAATGAAACAATTCCTTCATGAAAGTTCGATGTCATGAAACAACTGTTGTTTCCTCACCTAGATACTCCCCACTCCGTTTAGATCTCTAGCCATAGAATTGGAAGCCAACTCACTCAGTAGGAGGAAGATCTCTATTTTCCTTTTACTGATACGGAAAATCTAATTATAGCATTTCAAAAAGAAAAGAAGTTGGAGAACAGTTACTATAGGAATTAGGAGTCTCTCCACTGAGAGGTAGGATTGGAAGGAGTGATATAGGTTATTCCGCAGGAATTATGCGAACGAAGACAATTCTTTGTCTTCCCAATAACTATCCTCGATAAGATTTTGGATTTCCCCCCCCCCCCTCACCCTCCCCAAGTAGCTCCAAGGATCTCATTGAGGCGTCGAAATCTAAGAATTTCCACTTTAAATCAATCCGGTGTATCGAATGACTGGAATGGGCCAATTAAATTAGTCAAGTGGGGGGGGGGAGAAACGGAACGTGCCAATATTCTCGTTTCCATTCGTTGGTGTCGAGGCCTAAAATAGCGCGATAGCAAACCATTCAGTGGTTGGTGGGTCACGCCAACTTGATTTGGCATATGTGTGATGTGAAATACAGCTCTCCTAATCCTAATTAGTATTAGTGGAAATTCTTGACGTAGATACGGATCTCCCCGGATAGGATTCGAACCTACGACCAATCGGTTAACAGCCGACCGCTCTACCGCTGAGCTACCGGGGAAAATGGTAGGGGATTCAGTCCCATACACACTTGCTTGAATACCTTTTTTCCAGAAGCCAATTCCAAATCTGGAAGGAGTTAAGCTTTCTTTGCCATTGCAAAAACTTTGCGTACTCCCTAGCCCCCATTCATTATAGGGGGGGTAGTGGCGATAGCAATCCCATTCGAATGGAGGGGCCCCCAAATCATGGGCGTGGGAGGGTGGGGGGGGGGGTCAACCGGCCGAGACGAGGTCAAGATCAACCTGGCAAGCCCCTCCCAAGATTCGTATTGATCAATCACCAATGAGTGGTTTCTATTCCCCCCTTCCGGGAGGCGTAGTAGAATAGTTGCGGGATTCTTCCTCCACGTTATTTTGAGGACTAGAATTAGGGGGAATAGAGGAAGCAAAATAGAATTAGAAAGATGGGAAGATGAAAAATAGTCGGGAGAAATGAACGCGAATTGGAGTTTCGTGAAACGAAAGTAGCAGTTTATGGAAAAGGAAAAAAGATGAAGATTAGTACTGATGATAAAATAGCTCCAAAAATAATTATGAATAAGTAATAAGATATCCTACCATTTTCTCCGTAACGTATAAACTCTCCTCCAAAAAAATTTAAGGCTCCGATTACGTTGACAAAACCGTCGATTCCGTAACGATCAAAATCTGAAAGTGACTTACTTAAAGATCTTAGATTACGCACAAAGCATATATCATAATAGTAATCAATATAACCCCGATTTAGTGACCAAGATTGAACAAGCAACCCAAATTTACTAACTAATTTGGTAAATCCAACTAATTTTTTAGTAATATAAAAATATTTATAACTTTTTTTGTAAATAATGAAGGAAAAAAATATTCCAAAAAAAGATAAAATAAGTGAGCTACGCGAGTTTAGCAATATTTTTATATAAATATTGAAAGATTTACTAAGTTCGAAAAAGTGAACTGGATTAATTAACCACTCCGGGGATAATTCAAAATTGGCAGTTTCTCCTATGAGATTAATTCCCAGTAGTCCTACTAATGTAGTGGGTATTGCAAGCATCACTAGAGAAAATGTCATGGCAGAAGACGATTCTTTAGGCTTCGGCAAGCTCTGATCGTAATGGACGTTAGTAATTCCATTTGGGTTTGCTAGATATGATGACGAAAACCCTTTGTTTTTTGTTATTCCCAATCGTACCGATGCAACATTTTGATTAATTTGATTTAGTGAAAGATTTCCTTCAGTTTCACCCCACATACTTATGGACAATGGCGCAAAATGGTTAAAGTCAACCCAATCCGTTTTAATAGTGCAAAAATCCCCCTCGAAAGTAAGGAGATAGATACGAAACATATAAAACGCCGTAAGACCTGCTGTGCCAGAAGCTAGAATTCCAAGTGGAAGAGAACTTAACCAACTTTCGTGAATAATCTCATCTTTGGACCAAAAACAGGCTAAGGGCGGTATTCCAGATAGAGAAAGGGTACCCGGAAGAAAAGTAGTTCCAGTAATTGGCATGTACTTACGTAAGCCACCCATGAAAAACATGTTTTGACTCCTGTTAGGTGAATATCCAACAACTTTTTCAATTGAGTGAATTACTGAACCGGCTCCGAGAAATAATAAAGCTTTTGAATAGGCATGCGTCACGAGATGGAAGAGAGCAGATTGGTAAGCGCCGATGCCTAGGGCTGAAACCATATATCCCAACTGAGACATGGTGGAATAAGCAAGACCCTTTTTTAGATCTCTTTGTGCAAGAGCTAATGTGGCACCCAGCAAAGCCGTTGCTCCACCAAGCCAAGAGCTGGCTTGCATCACTAAGGGAAGCGTAGAAATTAGACCATAAATTCGGGCAATGAAAAAAATCCCGGCAGCTACCATAGTAGCTGCGTGAATAAGGGCCGATATGGGCGTGGGTCCCTCCATTGCATCTGGCAGCCATACGTGAAGCGGAAATTGAGCAGATTTAGCAACTGGACCTGCAAGGAGTAAAAAAGCAATGATATTTGTCAAGATTGGATTGGAAAATCCAATTTCTTTTAATTTGGCAAATCAATCACACAATTCGGAAATCTCGAAACTACCAGTTGTCCAGTAAATACCTAGAATACCTAAAAGTAATCCAAAATCTCCTATGCGGTTGGTAACAAAAGCTTTTTGACAAGCATTTGCGGCACTTGACCTAGCAAACCAAAAACCTACTAATAGATAGGAACACATTCCAACTAACTCCCAAAACACGTAAAGCTGTATTAAGTTGGGGCTGAGAACTGACCCTAACATTGACGCGGTAAACAAACTCAAATAAGCATAAAACCTGGTATATCCCCGGTCATAACACATATAACTATCGCTATAAATCATAACTAACACGCCTACAGTGGTAACCAGTAGTGACATTACTAAAGTAAGTGAATCGACTAAAAAGCCTATTTCTACGCAAAAAGTACTTCTCGGTATCCAAATCCATAAATATTGCTGAATCGGGTTTTTCACAAATTGTTCCTGAAATATGGCAAGTGACACAAACGTAGAAATAGCTAATGAAAAAACGTTGAGCAATGCGCACAGGCGATGGAAACCCCTTGCAACTCTTGGAAAAAAGAATGATAACGATCCAGTGCAACAAGAAGCTATTAATGGACACGAAGGAATAATCCAAGCGTATTCGTTTGAAAGTTTCACAGACGTAGTCAACTCCAAATTTAATTTGTTGCTACTTCCCGACGGGGGGGGGGGGGAATGTAAGAGCATTACTAGATGGAATGTATGCAGACAAAATAATTGATTTTTGAGTAAAAAAGAAAAGAGACTCAATAATTTTGATTTCATGAAAGAAGCAACAATCAAAAAACTTGACAGTATTTGCACGTGACCGAGATACTTATTCGAGTTGTAAAATTTGGAAACGAATCAACTCGCTTTGTGAACGAATTTTTTTCTTTCTCGGGGGGAGGAAATATGGAAAAATGGAAAGAGAGAGTCAGAATTGGTGGATACGCAATTATTGATATTGGAGAAAACAACTACGAGTACAACCGGGAAGATTCCACGATGTTCGTCATTTTCCCTCAAATTTAAATACACGGGGATCTGACACAAAAGTATCCATGGGTCGAGTCTTGCTTATTCGTGACGGATCTAAAATAGATATTGGTTCTCCGTGGCTAGCGAATGCAGTTGTCAAGGGACGGATCTTACATAACTGTTTCGAAGATAAATTGGTAATAAAAAAGATTTTTTCCAAAAGAAAAACGTGAGGGAGTCGAGGATGCAGAGGAAGTATAATTAGATTTGCAATTGATTCCATCCATTTTAATTGTAGTAATGCAACTAACAAATAATTGCATAGGTAAGTCAAATTACTAAGATACTTGAAAGATTGATGCATCGATGCAAAGTTTTTTTTTTTATTTGATATCTGTCCCTCTTTGTTATTTGTCCACTTTTCTATCCATTATATTCATTCTACTGATACATATCAACATAACTGGTAATTGCAAAGAGAAAAAGCTACAAGAATACTCAATAGAATATGGCCGTTCCGAAGAAACGTACTTCTGCATCAATGAAGAAAATTCGTAATCATAGCTGGAAAATTAAATCAGTGGAAAAGTCGTTGAAATCTTTTTCTTTGGCTCAATCTGTTTTAAGCGGACGTTCAAAAAGTTTTTATTATGGAACTGAAAAAAAACCTTTCCAGAAAAATTAGTACTATTCTATATTCCCGGGTAGTTGTTTGACAGATATGTAGAAGAGTGAACAAACAGTTAAAAAACCACAAAATTAGCATAATTCCTTGACAGGAACTGACAAAATTTGACATATTAATAATCTACAATTTTTATTCCCCCCGGAAATATAGAAAAATTGGGTGAAATTTGAAAATATTTTGTATAACAGTTATAGTATGGATAATCAGTGACGTAATCGCCTTTATCAATCAACTTCAAGCAATTGGTGTATGTTAATCTATTTTTGGAAATATTGAGTTTAAGGATGAAATGACCTCCCTATTAGAACAAAGATATATCCCAAATAAGTATTTAAATGTTATTTCACGTCAATGTAAGAATTTGACCGATCTTAAAGCATATTGTGAGAGCGCAAGATACAGGGAATTTCTTAGACTTCCATACCACAAATTTAGAAAATAGAAAGAAATAAATCAAGGAAAAAAAAAGAAGGGGGGGGTTATAACTCCTTCCTTTTTTAAGATTTTCCCTCGTTAGTTTAATTTAACCTATTTATGTACAAACACATAAGCCACGTAACACTCGCTTTAAACTAAGCCGTAGTGTGGGTCTCTGTGCAGTGTTATAACATGCACGATGTTACGACATTTCTATAGATAGAAAGGGCTCGTCTACGTTCGGAATAGCAGGATTTGAACCTGTGACCTCCATCACCCCAAGATGGCGCGCTACCAAACTGCGCCATATTCCGTATATCTATCTATCTATATACACGATTATATCTACCCATCTGGTTTAGATTAAGATGTTTTTTATTTTTAATAAATGAACTAACTAAATAAGTGATTAATCTTCTTATTTCTTAACCTATATGCATTTCAAAACTTCTGTTACATCTTATCAAACTATGTAACAGTTGACTTATCGGTCCGAACCAATATACAATTAAGTATGTATTTGTTTCTATTTTGATAAGCCGCTATGGTGAAATAGGTAGACACGCTGCTCTTAGGAAGCAGTGCCAAAGCATCTCGGTTCGAATCCGAGTAGCGGCACGTGAAATAGTGAAATAAAAAAAAAAAAGACAAATTGTAAACTACCTTGATTACTTAGAAAATAAAGTCACCGACTTTATTGGTGATAATCCACTCTAAAGTGATTAATTCGTAATAAATTAAAAGAATAAATTACTGGTCTCCCTCAATTACGACATATACAGGCATAGAGTACATATTTGTTAATATTTCGTTTGTGATGTTTTTTTTCGTAACTTTGTTGAACCTCATCAATTTATTTTACAAAGTTGATAAAATTGATCATTTCAGCAAAAATAGCATGACAATTGCTTTTTTCTGTACTACAGGATTTCTGATTACTCGCTACCTCCAAACCAGGCACTTACCGCTAGGTAATCTGTACGAGTCGCTAATGTTTCTATCGTGGGGCTTCTCCTTATTATATTCAATTTTAGAAGTTAGAGACCAAATTGGTTTATCGCATGCAGTACTCGCACCTGGTGCTATGTTGATTCACGCCTTCGCAACTTCAAGTCTTCCCCAGCAAATGCGTTCCCCCACGTTGTTAGTACCCGCTTCGCAGTCTCAGTGGTTAATGACGCATGTAAGTGCGATGTTGATTAGTTATATAACCTCATTGTGTGGGTCTTCGCTAGCAATAACTTTATTAAGTTTATTCTACGGCAAGGTAGGTAGTGTAACTTTGGAACACAAGTTTGAAAAACAATCTTTCTTTTTTTTGATGAACCCTCGTAAGAATCTGTGGAAACAAACCGGTGCAGAAAACTATTCCTACTTCCTCATCTCCAACTCACGGAAGTGCCAATTGATTAATTGCTTGGATAAGTGGGCTTGCCAAACAATAAGTTTGGGGTTTTCTCTGTTGACTATTGGTATACTTTCTGGCGCAGTGTGGGCTAATGAAGCTCGGGGATCTTACTGGAGTTGGGACCCAAAAGAGACTTGGGCGTTGGTAACTCGGTTAGTATATGCTACTTACCTTCATACAAAGGTGGATAAGAGAAAGATGGGGGAGGGACCGGCCACGACAGCATCTATGGGATTTTTCTTAGTTTGGATTTGTTTCTTGGGAGTCAATTTATTAGGAGTTGGATTGCATAATTACGGATGGTTAGCGTAAAGACCAGAAGGTTAATTTTGGCAAATTGAAGGAAAATAAAAAGGAAGGGGGAGATTAAAAAAAAAGTGGTTTGAAAAAAAAAAAAATTAATTGACAAAAATTTTAACTACATTGAGAAATTGGGGGAGCAGCAGGGTAGCAAAATAACTCCAAAAACCTAAAAGGAGAAACAGGAACAGACTTGCTAGTAAATAGATGTATTTTCCAAATGTCTGTTTCTGCCTCTCCATTTCCTGCAGATAAAAACAATTACAAAATTGCAGCTATTTCGTGTACAGTATGAATCTATTATATTAGCCTTCCAAGAAACTCTTTTCTTTATCCCATGCTTCTATGCCATAGAGGTGGTGTACAAATAAGCTTATTTGTTTGTACTAAATTCTCTAGGTACTCATTTTTTAGCTCAGAACGTTGAGTCATGTAAGTGGGAGGGAAGGGATTTCAGTACTCCCAATAGATAAAATCAAATTTGGGTATAAACCGATACCTAGTATTGGTAGGAGAAAACAAATTAGAATAAATAATTCTCTTGGACCAGGATCAATTGAGTAAGGATTTGATTTGTCAAAAAACCTGTAACCATAAAATAGTTGGCGTAACATTGATAGTAAGTAGATGGGAGTTAATACCGTACCAATTCCCTCTAGCACCGTAATTCCCGCCTTAAAGGCAAAAGAATATTGATTAGAAGTAACAACTCCCAAAAAAACTAGCAATTCCGACACGAAACCACTCATTCCCGGTAATGCAAGAGAAGCCAACGAAAGGGTGCTAAACATGGTAAATAATTTAGGCATTGAAATAGCAGCCCCTCCCAATTGATCTAGTAGATAAGTTCGAGTTCTGTCGTAACAGGTACCTGCGAGGAAAAATAAGGCAGCTCCAATCAAACCGTGGGAAATCATTTGTAATATAGCTCCATTAATACCTGTCTCTGTAAAAGAACCGATTCCGATGGTTACAAAACCCATATGAGAAATGGAAGAATAAGCTATTCTTCTTTTAAAATTGCGCTGACTCATTGAAATTAAGGAGGCGTATATAATTTGAATCGCTCCAAATAACATCATCCACGATCCAAGTAAAAAATGTGCATGAGTTAATAATTCCAAATTAATTCGAATAAGTCCGTATCCACCCATTTTTAACAGCACTCCGGCTAATAACATACATGTGCTGTAGTGTGCCTCCCCATGAGTATCTGGTAACCAGGTATGGAAGGGAAAGATAGGCAATTTCACGGCATAAGCCACCAAGAAACCTACGTAGATTAGTACTTCTAACGAAAGGGGATATGATTTATGTATCAAATCCTGAATATTAAAAGAAGGAACCTCGCTACCATAAAAACTCATAGTCAAAGCCGCCACCAATAAAAATATTGAGCCACCAGCTGTGTATAGGACAAATTTCGTGGCTGAGTATAAACGTCTTTTTCCGCCCCATAAACATAGTAGTAAATAGACTGGAATGAGTTCTATTTCCCACATAAAGAAAAAAAGCAAAATGTCTCGGGAAACAAATAATCCAATTTGGCCGCCATACATAATCAGCATTAAAAAGTAAAATAGCCGTGTATTACGAGTGATAGGCCAAGCCGATAAGGTTGCCAGAGTAGTTGCAAAACCCGTCAATATGACAAGACCGAGGGAAAGCCCGTCGATTCCTAATGACCAGTGAAGATGGATATTGTTTATCCAGTTAAAGGTTTCCAACAACTGGATTGACTGATAATCGATTCGAAAATGACAATAAAATATGTAAGTAATTGGTAAAAATTCCAATATGCAAATACCCAGAGTATACCATCGAGTGACTCTGTTTCCATTACGAGGCAGGATTGGAATCATCAGACCAGCAAAAATTGGGAGGGAAACGATTACCGTTAACCGAGGTACATTACTAATCATGAATTAAAAAAGAAATAATTTTTAATAGAGACTGTGTAAGCCAAATGAGATGACTCATACCCAACTTTGGAAGTCGGAAGTTTTGGGTATGAGTTGAAATGAATGATTTAGGGATTAACTTTTCAGTCCTACCTATTAATAAGCTAGACCCATACTACGGGTAGTTTCAGCCCCCAAGTAGACACGTACACTCAGAAAATCTGTTGGACAGGCAGATTCACATCTCTTACATCCCACACAATCTTCTGTTCTGGGAGCAGAAGCTATTTGATTTGCCTTGCATCCATCCCACGGTATCATTTCTAGCACATCTGTAGGGCATGCTCTTACACACTGGGTACAACCAATACATGTATCATAGATTTTCACTGAATGTGCCATTGAGTCTGTTTACTCCTCTTAAATCAATATGGTGAATTCCTAGTAGTTACTTGAAAAAAAGAAAATCTATTTTCCCCCCCCATAGCCGAATACTCCCGATAAGCTCTTTTCATCACTTTCAAAATCTATCCAATTAAGTTTTATTTTGTAAAAATTTCTCTTTTTTTTTTCTACTCGGGGGATAAGCTATATATTGAAGTTATGGTAAACTAAAAAAGGTGTTAGTTAGCAGATATAATTGGAAGAAAGTATCAAACTAATTTGTTGAGGTGAAAATATTGCCGCCGAGGGAAAATTCAACAACTAGGTGTTTAAAACTGTATAACCTATCAATCAATCACCATTTTAACAAATTCGATTGATCGATACGAGTAGATCTCCTGTTTCGATGTATAGAAAGGGCAATAGCTACTAACCGGAGATAATTTATATGGAAATTTCTTTGGCAAGATTTTTAATTCGATGCGGAATGATTGTTTACGAGTAGGAATTCCTATATTGGATAGACGATACCAAGCTGCTGAGCTTTTGTTTTTACAACATACTTGCCGAAGATGAAAACACCCCTACCCGGATTGTTGAAAAACCCGACAATTATGGACAGATACAACGTATGCATGAGCTTAAACCACATTTGGCTATTACGGGAATGGCTCATGCTAATCCTTTGGAGGCTAGAAATATAGATACCAAATGGTCAGTTGAATTCACATTTGCACAAATTCACGGATTCAGTAGCGTTCGAGACATCCTCGAACTAGTTACTCGTCCGCTGCGACGTAGGGGTTTATAACCCCAGGTTTTCGCAGCTTATCAAAACAAACGACAGGAGATTGATTAAATTTTTAATTAATCTTCTTTTTAAAAATTACATAACAATTGGTAGCGAATCACTATGAAGAGATATTTAACTCCGTTTACTCAATTCCTTAATCAATAATTTTGTCAATTCCACAATTTTGAAAACGATTAAGGAGGGAAATCATACTTTTTTTTTTCAAAATTTCCCGGAATCACTTGAATAATCTTGCATTTCCGCGTATAATAACGTTAATACTATTGGTACTGGTAGAAATAGAAGTAGATTAAAGGAAATGTTGGAAGGTAGAGTTTTAAGAAAGATTTTAATAAACAAGCAATAAGTACGTGAGACTACAACAATTAGTAAAATTTTCTACACATCAAAAAAGCTGCAACGAATACAAAGATATTGTTGTCACTGCCCTGGCCAAAACTGATGGATCCCTATATGCTACTTGTTTTCTACTATGGGTTTACTTACAACATTACCCGTGGGACCTTCGCAAATCCTATGTGTGAGATCTTTTCTTTTGGGTGGGAATCTAAGTGGGCTAATTTCTATCAGTGGGTCGTATTGGCGCACAACTAATAACTGCATCATCAATCTACTGCTCGCCAATTTATCTATTACTGCTAAGGCCACATTTACTAACTATTGTGGCAATACCGTATACACTTCTCTTTTGTCTGGTAATCAAGGATTTTCCAAATTATCAGATTTTGCGTCCCGTGACATCATTACGTGACTCACGAGTAGCTAGATTATTTTTGATAAGTTTCCTTTTTTCAAATATTGAACCCAATAATGTTACCAATAGTGTGTTAACAAGACTGATTTATCTATACTTCTTCAGGTATAGCACCAATACAGTTTTTTATGGTTATACTTTTATGGGTTGGTTAACTGGTCAGGCAGCATTCAATTTTTTTTCTAGACTACTTTTAAGTCGGGTGAAAAGGGGATTATCCCCGATATTATATCTAGTGGCGAAACGTTTTATATATGCAACTTTTAGTATTGTTTCCATCTCATATGCTGTGGCATATTTGGGTAGAGCTCCGGTCTCTTTTTGGACCAAAAAGTTCATGAATGAATCTCATGATAGAGAAATGAATCTTGGAAATTGCTGAATATTCGATCTATTGTGGTTTTTTAAACCGTGGCCCACTTCTTTTTTTGATCCCTCTAGGCAAATCGGAGTAATCGATTTGTCAAAAATCGTCGATTCCACATGAATAATACTTTTTATAAGGGAGAACATCCACATACTTTTTTGAAAAATGTTTAACTGATGGAAAAGAGAGATTATCTTTTCTAGCATTGCCCAGTTTGTCAATTTTTGGGAAAGAAATGTATCAATCGATGGCAAAGTCCCGTAGATCTTTTGGAATCCGTTTATCATATCAAAATTGGG
Organism: Adiantum capillus-veneris; assembly: GCF_014529385.1. NCBI lineage: Eukaryota > Viridiplantae > Streptophyta > Polypodiopsida > Polypodiales > Pteridaceae > Adiantum > Adiantum capillus-veneris. The sequence goes on from NW_028221440.1 coordinate 3,145,291, forward strand.
TTCAAAAAAATTAGCGAAAACAAAATTCTTTGAGAAAGAATTAACGGATCAAATCAAGTTGTTAGACACTGGTTCTTCATCTCAAAGACGATGAGTAGAAAAACAAGATTGATGGGCGGTAAAAGGAGGAGAATACCCCGCACCTATGACCCCTTTGTCAATAACTTCCGCATAAGAATTCCAGTTTCACAGACATTTTTGTTAGAAGATGACTTGGGTTTGAGTCTATGGGAATGGGATAAATTGGCGACGGAAAGAAAAAATAGAAAGGCAAAAAAAACTGTCAGGATAAATGCTATCAAGGATAAGATTTTCACACAAAAGATCGGAGATGGAAACATGGATATGGAAATCCGCTACCGTGGGAACCTTTGCCGTCGAGAAGTAAACGCATGTTCTATTTTATATTTGAAAATCGAGCTTTATACGACTACGATCTACAAAATATCTTGAAAAAGATAAAATCTTCGCCCACACTCGATGTTACTTGGAAAGAAATAATGGATTTAGATTATGAAGACCATATCTTATTTTTGACCTACTTAGAGGTGGGATGCTGTCACCGATTTGGTTGGATATCTCCACTCAAAGCCTTTTGAGAAAAGTTCTAAGAGTTAGTCAAATGTAGACGAGAATACGCAGACTAAATAAAATTGGAATTTGAGTATGGATCTGGCTCGATATACTATCCTGTATTTTGAAAATAATTTTGATATACCGGAGGAGACGGCGATTTTCGCTACAGAAAATTGCGTAATGTGGGTATCACTTTCGCAAAAGGAAAGCCCAGATCAGAAAGATTAATGAAGCGATATGCAAAGTATCTGATTTCCGTAGAAAATTTCTGAAGGGCTCTATGCGTTCTAGGAGGCGAAAGACCTTGCTCTGGAAAGCACTTCAAGAAAAAATACGTTCGTCTTTTTTCCTCAGATCAGCAGAAAGGACAATCTTGTTTCAATCACTTATTGAGCGACTGACAACTTCAAGCCGTGAAGAAAAATTTAGTGAGTTGGAAAAAGACACGGATTACGAATTTCAGAAACAACTACTAGATATCTCTTTATCAGCGAAAAGGAGTTTAATCGGTGAATCGAAGCTTTACTCGTTCAGCTATAGCAGCTAGATCAGACATAGGTCCTATCCATAATGGAAGGGGATATATGCTAGTTTTTCAATCCAGATTTCGAAAGTTTATTAAACTACCAGTACTTATAGTCTTGAAAAATATCGGACGTATTTACTCCGTCAAAATTCCGAATGGAATAAGACTGGACGGGATGGAAGAAAGAAATTCATATCAATTGTACGTTGATGGCGAAGACTTTTCACAAGATGAGTTACCTCCACGATGGTTAAGAGAAGGTATTCAGATAAAAATTGTGTATCCGTTTCAACTGAAGCCTTGGCACACAGATGGGAATGAAAAACCAACATACTCTTCAAAGAAAACACAAAGAAATTGGATCTAAAAGCCGGGAATTGAAAAGCAAAAGGAAATTGAAGCAAAAGAAGCACAAATTTACTTATTTAACTGTTTTAGGGTATCAGACGGATATACCTTTGGAACTATTCAAAAGAAAACTTCTTTTTGGAAACCTGTTCGGAGAAAGTTAATTCGGATTTGTAAAAGAAGCTTGCCTCGTCAAATTAAACAAGCCTATCAATTTATTCACTCTAGGTTCGAGAAAGTATCAAAATTGAATTCAACTCCATCGAAGAAATTGAATCTATTTTCCAATCTAAGACAAGGTGGAAAATTACTAAGTGACTATAGTCTGGATGAGAAAGTTGGATGAAAACCTCATCTACCAATTACGTAAATGAAAAGACAAAACCTAACTGTAATGTAATTTCAAACAGTGAGAGATTTATTGCTATTGGTGGGAAATGAGTCCGGCTAATGTTACTCGTAAACAACTTGTTACTCGGGACCAGGTAGAAAGAGAATTTTTAATGAGTATCGTTGCAGTTTGACTCCAAAAACCTTTTGGACGAAAAAATAGATGACCCATATTCCAAAATAACTTCGAAGGATTTGGAAACAGGCGATACTACATCAGGTGACATAAATCTTGTGAATTCCACCAAATTTGAACGGAAGCAATTGGTCGATTCCGAGGAAGCAGGATTAAGTTATATTTACTTTCAGAGAATTAATTGAAACATTTGTTTCAGTACTAATAAACTTGCCTTCACAATTAACAGATTTTTGTTCATTACTTCACTGAATTCCTCGCGTTGTATACAAAATTGGCAGGGATATTGGATAACATTAATGAGGGAAGCAATTTATCAACAAGAAGTAAATCGTTGCAATTTGACTTGCCATCTCAAACCTGTATTTATATTGATATGTGGAACATCGGTATGAGGGGCAGCTTAAACCTGGATCTGTTAGTTAATGATAAAAGAAGTAGCAGTAATTGCGGAGTAAAAAATAGACAGAGTGGCATCTATGTTGAAACCGACGGTGTATCAAACCTATATCAACCAAAATGTACGAGAAACAAACTCCCGTCCATTACAATTTAATCGCGACAAAATTTCTGAGTCCTGAAATAAGAAATAATCATGTAAATGATTTAACAATGTGTTTTGATACGGAGACAGCAAAACTGATGAAGAGTTTTTTTGATGAAAAGGTGCGAGGTCTATAGAGAAATTGGGGATTTTGAATAAATCTTGCAAATTGGATGAAATTAATTGGAAGAATGGTTATATTCTCTCTCCAGATATAACTTACCATTAACAGCCTGGCGCAATATAGCACCTCGGAAGTGGAAAGTTTGCTTGAGTGAACTTAGTAGTATTGAGACAAATACGATAACTGAATTGAAAGATCAGGTATCTCAAAACAAGCTACACAGTTATTATTCCATATACACAAAAAAAAACTCCTCAGGAATAAAATTAGTAATTTTAGTAAACTGCGTAAACATAGAAACCTGCTACAAAACCTAACTGATTCCGTACAAAATGGCGATGTGGAAAATTTATCTGTGCAACGAGATATTATGGAGCAAAGGTTTTCATTGCAAGAGTTGCATTCAAAAAGTAGTAGAGGAGGAAGAAACAGAATTAGCAAATTTGTTCACTTTCTGAGTTCTAATGTGGAGAGCAAAAATAATTTGAATTTGCAAATTGATTTGCTATCGTGGTTAGATCCAGATATTGCAAAAACAAAAATATTTTTAAAAAAAAAGAAAAGGCAAAGCAGTTAAAAATCCTCTATTGAGAAATCACTACCGATACAGATATGTATTAGCATATCCGGCAGATTCCAAAAGGTATTGAATCAGTTGAATGATCTCACGTTAGATGAAAGAGAAGATGCGGACTACATTTTTCGATGGAAATTTAAATTTGAAACAGAATTGGAAAAATTTAGAAACTTAATTTCTCTCACGAGAATGCTAGAGATGACCAAGATTTGATTACACTTTGTACAAATATTGAAGTAAATTCAGATTTGCTAAATTTGCAATTTAAATGCAAAAACTAAACGTGATATGTTTCATAACTTATCTGTTGTTTCAGCCCATCGTTGCGGCTAGTATTTGACGATCAAGATTTGTTGTATAAAATAATCAACCCTTTGCTAAAATTCAAAGGGAGATTAAGAGGTATATTTAGGAGACGTTTATACAGAAATGTATATAACGGTAGTTATATTTCCAATTTGTCACATATATTAACTGAACGAAATTGTAAACAGTCTTGCCTCTATAACATCGATGACCTTTTATCTCCGCGACGTAGGCGGGAATTTCGATTTCTCTCTATTGTCTATTGAGCCCAAAAATAGAATATTCCCAATATATATCAAGAAATTAAAAAAATAGACAATGCTGAGAAAAAACAAACCCTTTACCATCTCCCAAGACCGATCAGGATTCAAAAGATTAAACGTTTTTTATGGCCCAGTCACCGATTAGAAGAAGCGGCCTGTACAGGCAGATCCTGCGTTGGCGTTATGACTGGAAGTCGATTTGTAACGCTTAGAATCCGAATGTATCCTATTCCTCTAAATTAAAAAACCGGGTGTGACATACACTCAGTTGCTAAGTTGAATTCTTGAAATTGAAATAGTTGGAAGTCAATTATCCACGAATTTGAATTTCATGGATAGGGTTAAAGCATTTGCCGGTCAGATCAGATGCGGTAACTCAAGTCGTGATTATGGGTGTGTGTGGGAATGTTTATACCACCCCCCCCTAAACAACTGGATTTTCATCTTAAGAGAATTAGTGCTGCAACTAGCAGTCAACCCCCTTATAATCGATGCAAGGCGGGGACGAAGTTGTGCTTACTACTAATATTACCATGAAAAAACAAGAATCTATTCACACGCGCAGCTTCCGGGTGAAAATGTAAATACGGGATTCACTGCTTCTCAGATTTACTACTCAACCTACCAGTTTCGAAGCTTACTTCCCATTTGGAATTACACCCTAGGGACTATTCATCTCAAATAGGGTTATGGAAATTACTTGGTAGACGCAAGCGTCTCCTAGCTTATTTGTTCAAGAAAAATACGGGTTTATATAAAAGAGTTTAACAAAATTAGGTATTCGTGGATTAAAAGTGAAAGGACGTTAGCGTGAAAAACTATCTTTTTGCCTCCCTCCAGGGTTTGATTTATCGCCTATTGTAATTGGAGCAGTTGTCTCATTCTCGGGTCAACAGAGGTTTATGATATTTAGTGGAGAGGAAGCAATTTACGAGTATTCGTCTTGAAGATATTGATCCAGTTGTAGTAAGCATGGGTCCTCATCATCCCTCAATGCACGGTGTTCTCCTGCTTGTTGTTGCTTCGCAGGTGAAAATGTTGTTGATTGTGAACTAATATTGGGATATCTGCATCGAGGAATGGAAAAAATTGCCGAAAATCGAACAACTTCGCAATATCTTCCCTATGTGACGAGATGGGATTATTTAGCTACTATGTTTTACTGAAGCAGTTACGGTCAATGCACCGGAAAAATTGGCAAATATTCAGATACCCGAAAGAGCTAGTTACATACGCGTAATCAATGCCTGAATTAAGTAGAATAGCATCTCACCTGTTATGGCTCGGGCCATTCCTAGCGGATATCGGTGCACAAACCCCCTTCTTTTATATATTTCGGGAAAGGGAGATGATTTATGACTTGTTCGAGGCGGCTACGGGTATGAGAATGATGCATAACTACTTTCGAATTGGGGGAGTTGCCGCGGATTTGCCATACGGATGGATCGATAAATGCTTGGATTTTTGCCAATATTGCCTGCCAAAAATCTATGAGTATGAGCGATTAGTTACGAAAAATCCTATTTTCTTAAAACGAGTGCAGGAGTAGGTTTCATAAACAGACAGAAAGCCATCAATTGGGATTATCTGGACCTTCGTTACGAGCTTCAGGGGTTCAATGGGATCTCCGCAAAATTGATCATTATGAGTGTTATGATAAGCTGGATTGGCAGATTCAGTGGCAGGGGGAAGGAGATTCTTTGGCTCGATATTTAGTACGAAATCGACGAAATGAAAGAATCAATAAATATCTTCGACAAGCTTTAAAACTTCTCCCGGAGGTCCATATGAAAATCTAGAGGGTCGGCGTCTTGTGCAAAAGAAAGACAAAATAGATTGGAACGGTTTCAACTACCAGTTTGTCGGAAAGAAATCTTCTCCTACCTTAAATTGCCTAAACAGGAACATTATGTAAGAGTAGAAGCTCCTAAGGGAGAATTGGGAATTTTTTTTAATTGGAGATGATAGTGTCCTTTCCTTGGAGATTGAAAATTCGTCCACCTGGTTTTACAAATTTGCAGATTGTCCCTCAATTGATTAGGGAATGAAACTCGCGGATATTGTGACAATATTAGGTAGTAATAGACATCATCATGGAGAGGTTGATCGTTAGAATGATAAATAGTACCGAATTTTGCAGAAATAAACTAATTCATCTTTTTGACGAGTTAGAAATTACAATGAATCTTTCCAATCAATTTGGATTTTTGCTTCTACTCTTCTTCTAGTTTTGGGAGTCACGACGGGAGTTTCAGTAATTGCATGGCTCGAATGAAAAGTATCCGCGGGGTTCAGCAACGAATTGGACCAGAATATGCAGGTCCACTAGGAATTATTCAATCCCTAGCTGATGGAATTAAACTTCTTTTAAAAGAAGATATCATTCCAGCTAAGGGTAATGCCTGGTTATTTGCCGCCGGACCGGCTGTCGTAGTCACACCAGTAAATTTATTACTTATTTGGTAATACCTTTTGGCCAACATATCATATTATCCGATTCGGGAATTGTGTCTTTTTCTGGATTGCTATCTCAAGTATTGTACCCCTGGGTCTTCTTGTGGCAGGGTACGGTTCAAATAATAAATATTCTTTTTTAGGGGTCTCAGAGCGGCGGCTCAATCTATCAGTTACGAAATCCCCTAGCTCTATGTGTACTGTCGATATCCCTACGTGCGATTCGCCAAGCACGAATGAAAAAGATAGAAAACGTTTTTACCTTGTAATAACAGTAAAAATTTCGTTAGATGATAACCAAATAGTTATCTGGGTGAACTCAAACAGCGTTTTTGCAGTTGCGGAGTCAAACCCAATAGTTCGTGACGAACTGAAAACTTATCCAAGCGATGCAAGAGGCATGATCCCAAGGCTGTGATTCACTCTCCAGTCTCGAAGCGGATGGGAAGAGCAGTCAATTTCTGTCCCCTTGGAGTTACAAAAAGTGATGAGCAAGAAACACGAATATACGCAAGAGATTTTCGAGGCGGGGTAAAATTAATAGTATACGTAGAACAAATTATTTGGAAAAAGAAGGGAATGAAGTTGGATATTTAGATCTATTTATAATGTACCTATCTCTACCTTTCCCACATTTGTTCCCCTCCCCCCGCTTTACCATATGAAATAGACTCAGCTTCGTAGGGATAACTGAGTAGTGTATCTACATCATTTCATTCTCGAGTATAACGCCATCACTTGAATGATAATGTTTGGGACGAAATAACCCTCATTGAAATTCTGCAATTTAAGGAAAAAAGTGATGCAAACAAAGTTGGGTACAACCTTTTCTTTTTTAGATGCAGGGCTTAAAAAATTACAATTTCTAGAATTGAGAAACTGGATGAGGTTGAGACAGATTCGGAAGCAAATTTATAGCAAACAGAATCTCATTGATTGGGGCGTAGATTCTTATCTGCAATTTAGAGAATTTACTACTCCCTCATGATCTCGATGGGAGCCGTATGAAGATCTAAGTTCATGTACGGTTTTGAAATAGAGGCGGAGAATCCGTCGACTATCTTTATCCGGTAGCTTGAGTACAGTTTGATATAGTTGAGACACAATCCAAATATGGTTTTTGGGTGGAATCTGTGGCGTCAGCCATAGGATTTATAGCCTTTTTCATCTCTTCATTGGCAGAATGTGAGAGATTGGCCATTTGACTTGCCAGAGGCGGAGGAGGAGTTATGGCTGGTTACCAAACTGAATATTCAGGAATAAATTTGGCTTATTTTATGTTGGTTCTCACCTAAATTGTCAGCTTCCTCACCATTTGTAGTAGTTCTCTATTTGGGTGGATGGGATTTCTCAATTCCTTTTGTCGAAAATTTTGGACAAATTGTTTCAACTTCAGTGTCATGACAAGTCTCTCGACACGTTGAAACCGATTGTAGAGGTTGCCACTACATTATCCAAATCCTATTTTTAACCTATTTTTCTCCATCTTGACAAGATGGACTCTACCTAGAGTCAGGATGGATCAATTACTAGATCTCGGATTAAATTTCTACTGCCCATTGCTTCGGGAAATTCGTTGCTGACAGCTTCGTTTCGAATAATACTCATAAGTTGACGCATCCGCCTCATTTTCAGTTCAAGTTAAAACTATTGAATTTAATGTATGGAAACAAACGCATTACCTGTCCCTCCCCTGTCACATGAAAATTGTATCGAAAAGTAAATTTGAAATTGGATTTATCATTTTATGTTTTTGGCAATAATTAAGTTTCAAATTATGGTCAACAAGTTCTCGAAGCCGCAAACTACATTGGTCAAGGATTTGCAGTTACCTTGGATCATTCGAATCGTTTACCCATAACTGTTCAGTATCCATATGAAAAAAAATTACCATCCGAACGATTTCGTGGACGTATCCATTTCGAATTTGATAAATGTATTGCCTGCGAAGTACGCGTTCGCGTATGCCCGATCAATCTCCAGTTGTCGATTGGATATTCCTGAAGATGTGAAAAAGAAAAAATTGAAAAACTATAGCATTGATTTTGGAGTTTGCATATTCTGTGGGAACTGCGTTGAGTACTGCCCAACAAATTGTCTGTCGATGACCGAAGAGTATGAACTTTCCAGTTACAATCGTCATGAACTCAATTTTGATCAAACGGCTTTGGGCGTTTACCTCCTCCCGCCTCTGAAGATGTTTCAATTCAATTAGTTTTGAATTCAAGAAATTCTTTAGGAGATAAATCTTGAGAACAAGAAAACTTGGCACCCAAGTCATAATTTGCCACACACAATTACCTGCTCAAATAATTTTTTGGATAATCTGTCTGCTCAAAAACTGTCGAATAAAGATTAAAAATAAAAAAAAAAAAAGAAAAAATTAAGTATTCACTATGAAAAAATTCAGCTGAAACACTTAAGTAATTGTGTCTAACGAATATCTCAGAATTAATTCACGATTTTGTTTTAGCACCGTAGAATTGGGTATCCTGCTGGGAAGTTTAGGCGCAGTATCACTTGTCAATACAGTTAATTCCGCTTTTTTCTCCGGGGTCGGTTTTCACTTGTATATCTTTATTATACTTTGTTTCGAATGCAGATTTCGTAGCTGCTGCGCAGTTGCCAGTTTATGTAGGAGCCATAAATGTTTTAACCGTATTTGCCTCACGATTACTGATGAACCGGCAGGTTCTGAGACTACTGCCCTGGCATAGGCTATATCATTAACTGCAGGGACTTGCACAAATCCTTTTTCAACATTATCTTTTGTGATTCACAATACTAAATGGTTTGACTTAAGTCTCATTCCTCAATCGGAATTTCTACATCAGGCACTCGGAAGTAATGTCCAACAACTTGGATATAAATTATGGGAGAATTCGTAATACCATTCGAACTTCTCTCGATACTTCTCCTAGCTGCTTTAGTGGGAGCAATTAATCTAGCACGCAATGAAGATGCATTTATTGTCAATAAGAAATCAGCTGCTCAGCACCCTACAAAAATTCTACATTTTTCTAACCGACGGAGAATTATTTAAATAGAAATTTATATCGAAGCCCCGGGAAAAAAAAAAAAAGATAGATTGACTCATCAAAATGTTCGAGGAGAAATTTAATAGATCACGTTTGAACAAGGACTAAATTCTGAGTGCTATCTTTTATGTGTAGGTTTTTTTCGTCTAATTACAGTAGAAATATGGTTAGGGCACTGATGAGTCTAGAGCTAATCTTTAACGCGATTACTTTAAATTTCATTACACTTTCAAATCTTTTTGACAACCGAGAGACTGGGGAAATATTTACATTATTTGTAATAGCCGTTGCAGCTGCTGAAGCTGCTACCGGGTTAGCTATTGCCCTTTCTATACATCGAAACAGGAGATCTACTCGTATCGATCAATCGAATTTGTTAAAATGGTGATTGATTGATAGGTTATAACAGTTTTAAACACCTAGTTGTTGAATTTTCCCTCGGCGGCAATATTTTCACCTCAACAAATTAGTTTGATACTTTCTTCCAATTAATCTGCTAACTAACACCTTTTTTAGTTTACCATAACTTCAATATATAGCTTATCCCCCGAGTAGAAAAAAAAAAGAGAAATTTTTACAAATAAAACTTAATTGGATAGATTTTGAAAGTGATGAAAAGAGCTTATCGGGAGTATTCGGCTATGGGGGGGAAAATAGATTTTCTTTTTTTCAAGTAACTACTAGGAATTCACCATATTGATTTAAGAGGAGTAAACAGACTCAATGGCCATTCAGTGAAAATCTATGATACATGTATTGGTTTGTACCCAGTGTGTAAGAGCATGCCCTACAGATGTGCTAAGAAATGATACCGTGGGATGGATGCAAGGCAAATCAAATAGCTTCTGCTCCCAAACAGAAGATTGTGTGGATGTAAGAGATGTGAATCTGCCTGTCCAACAGATTTTCTGAGTGTACGTGTCTACTTGGGGCTGAAACTACCCGTAGTATGGGTCTAGCTTATTAATAGGTAGGACTGAAAAGTTAATCCCTAAATCATTCATTTCAACTCATACCCAAACATCCGACTTCCAAAGTTGGGTATGAGTCATCTCATTTGGCTTACACAGTCTCTATTAAAAATTATTTCTTTTTAATTCATGATAGTAATGTACCTCGGTTAACGGTAATCGTTTCCCTCCCAATTTTTGCTGGTCTGATGATTCCAATCCTGCTCGTAATGGAAACAGAGTCACTCGATGGTATACTCTGGTATTTGCATATTGGAATTTTTTACCAATTACTTACATATTTTATTGTCATTTTCGAATCGATTATCAGTCATCCAGTTGTTGGAAACCTTTAACTGGATAAACAATATCCATCTTCACTGGTCATTAGGAATCGACGGCTTTCCCTCGTCTTGTCATATTGACGGGTTTTGCAACTACTCTGGCAACCTTATCGGCTTGGCCTATCACTCGTAATACACGGCTATTTTACTTTTTAATGCTGATTATGTATGGCGGCCAAATTGGATTATTTGTTTCCCGAGACATTTGCTTTTTTTCTTATGTGGGAAATAGAACTCATTCCAGTCTTTACTACTATGTTTATGGGGCGGAAAAAGACGTTTTATACTCAGCCACGAAATTTGTCCTATACACAGCTGGTGGCTCAATATTTTTATTGGTGGCGGCTTTGACTATGAGTTTTTATGGTAGCGAGGTTCCTTCTTTTAATATTCAGGATTTGATACATAAATCATATCCCCTTTCGTTAGAAGTACTAATCTACGTAGGTTTCTTGGTGGCTTATGCCGTGAAATTGCCTATCTTTCCCTTCCATACCTGGTTACCAGATACTCAGGGGAGGCACACTACAGCACATGTATGTTATTAGCCGAGTGCTGTTAAAAAAGGTGGATACGGACTTATTCGAATTAATTTGGAATTATTAACTCATGCACATTTTTTACTTGATCGTGGATGATGTTATTTGGAGCGATTCAAATTATATACGCCTCCTTAATTTCAATGAGTCAGCGCAAATTTTAAAAGAAGAATACTTATTCTTCCATTTCTCATATGGTTTGTAACCATCGGAATCGTTCTTTACAGAGACAGGTATTAATGGAGCTATATTACAAATGATTTCCCACGGTTTGATTGGAGCTGCCTATTTTTTCCTCGCAGGTACCTGTTACGACAGAACTCGAACTTATCTACTAGATCAATTGGGAGGGGCTGCTATTTCAATGCCTAAATTATTTACCATGTTTAGCACCCTTTCGTTGGCTTCTCTTGCATTACCGGGAATGAGTGGTTTCGTGTCGGAATTGCTAGTTTTTTTTGGGAGTTGTTACTTCTAATCAATATTCTTTTGCCTTTAAGGCGGGAATTACGGTGCTAGAGGGAATTGGTACGGTAATTAACTCCCATCTACTTACTATCAATGTTACGCCAACTATTTTATGGTTACAGGTTTTTTGACAAATCAAATCCTTACTCAATTGATCCTGGTCCAAGAGAATTATTTATTCTAATTTGTTTTCTCCTACCAATACTAGGTATCGTTTATACCCAAATTTGATTTTATCTATTGGGAGTACTGAAATCCCTTCCCTCCCACTTACATGACTCAACGTTCTGAGCGAAAAAAATGAGTACCTAGAGAATTTAGTACAAACAAATAAGCTTATTTGTACACCACCTCTATGGCATAGAAGCATGGGATAAAGAAAAGAGTTCTTGAAGGCTAATATAATAGATTCATACTGTACACGAAATAGCTGCAATTTTGTAATTGTTTTTATCTGCAGGAAATGGAGAGGCAGAAACAGACATTTGGAAAATACATCTATTTACTAGCAAGTCTGTTCCTGTTTCTCCTTTTAGGTTTTTGGAGTTATTTTGCTACCCTGCTGCTCCCCCATTTCTCAATGTAGTTAAAATTTTTGTCAATTAATTTTTTTTTTTTTTCAAACCACTTTTTTTTTAATCTCCCCCTTCCTTTTTATTTTCCTTTCAATTTGCCAAATTAACCTTCTGGTCTTTACGCTAACCATCCGTAATTATGCAATCCAACTCCTAATAAATTGACTCCCAAGAAACAAATCCCAAATAAGAAAAATCCCATAGATGCTGTCGTGGCCGGTCCCTCCCCCATCTTTCTCTTATCCACCTTTGTATGAAGGTAAGTAGCATATACTAACCGTTACCAACGCCCAAGTCTCTTTTGGTCCCAACTCCAGTAAGATCCCCGAGCTTCATTAGCCCACACTGCGCCAGAAAGTATACCAATAGTCAACAGAGAAAACCCCAAACTTATTGTTTTGCAAGCCCACTTATCCAAGCAATTAATCAATTGGCACTTCCGTGAGTTGGAGATGAGAAGTAGGAATAGTTTTCTGCACCGGTTTGTTTCCACAGATTCTTACGAGGGTTCATCAAAAAAAAGAAAGATTGTTTTTCAAACTTGTGTTCCAAAGTTACACTACCTACCTTGCCGTAGAATAAACTTAATAAAGTTATTGCTAGCGAAGACCCACACAATGAGGTTTATATAACTAATCAACATCGCACTTACATGCGTCATTAACCACTGAGACTGCGAAAGCGGGTACTAACAACGTGGGGGAACGCATTTGCTGGGAAGACTTGAAGTTGCGAAGGCGTGAATCAACATAGCACCAGGTGCGAGTACTGCATGCGATAAACCAATTTGGTCTCTAACTTCTAAAATTGAATATAATAAGGAGAAGCCCCACGATAGAAACATTAGCGACTCGTACAGATTACCTAGCGGTAAGTGCCTGGTTTGGAGGTAGCGAGTAATCAGAAATCCTGTAGTACAGAAAAAAGCAATTGTCATGCTATTTTTGCTGAAATGATCAATTTTATCAACTTGTAAAATAAATTGATGAGGTTCAACAAAGTTACGAAAAAAAACATCACAAACGAAATATTAACAAATATGTACTCTATGCCTGTATATGTCGTAATTGAGGAGACCAGTAATTTATTCTTTTAATTTATTACGAATTAATCACTTTAGAGTGGATTATCACCATAAAGTCGGTGACTTTATTTCTAAGTAATCAAGGTAGTTTTACAATTTGTCTTTTTTTTTTTTTATTTCACTATTTCACGTGCCGCTACTCGGATTCGAACCGAGATGCTTTGGCACTGCTTCCTAAGAGCAGCGTGTCTACCTATTTCACCATAGCGGCTTATCAAAATAGAAACAAATACATACTTAATTGTATATTGGTTCGGACCGATAAGTCAACTGTTACATAGTTTGATAAGATGTAACAGAAGTTTTGAAATGCATATAGGTTAAGAAATAAGAAGATTAATCACTTATAAGTTAGTTCATTTATTAAAAATAAAAAACATCTTAATCTAAACCAGATGGGTAGATATAACGTGTATATAGATAGATAGATATACGGAATATGGCGCAGTTTGGTAGCGCGCCATCTTGGGTGATGGAGGTCACAGGTTCAAATCCTGCTATTCCGAACGTAGACGAGCCCTTTCTATCTATAGAAATGTCGTAACATCGTGCATGTTATAACACTGCACAGAGACCCACACTACGGCTTAGTTTAAAGCGAGTGTTACGTGGCTTATGTGTTTGTACATAAATAGGTTAAATTAAACTAACGAGGGAAAATCTTAAAAAAGGAAGAGTTATAACCCCCCCCCTTCTTTTTTTTTTCCTTGATTTTATTTCTTTCTATTTCTAAATTTGTGGTATGGAAGTCTAAGAAATTCCCTGTATCTTGCGCTCTCACAATAGCTTTAAGATCGGTCAAATTCTTACATTGACGTGAAATAACATTTAAATACTTATTTGGGATATATCTTTGTTTCTAATAGGGAGGTCATTTCATCCTTAAACTCATATTTCCAAAAATAGATTAACATACACCAATTGCTTGAAGTTGATTGATAAAGGCGATTACGTCACTGATTATCCATACTATAACTGTTATACAAAATATTTTCAAATTTCACACCAATTTTTCTCTATATTTCCGGGGGGAATAAAAATTGTAGATTATTAATAGTCAAATTTTGTCAGTTCCTGTCAAGGAATTATGCTAATTTTGTGTTTTTTTACTGTTTGTTCACTCTTCTACATATCTGTCAAACAACTACCCGGGAATATAGAATAGTACTAATTTTTTCTGAAAGGTTTTTTTTCAGTTCCATAATAAAAACTTTTTGAACGTCCGCTTAAAACAGATTGAGCCAAAGAAAAAATTTCAACGACTTTTCCACTGATTTAATTTTCCAGCTATGATTACGAATTTTCTTCATTGATGCAGAAGTACGTTTCTTCGGAACGGCCAAATTCTATTGAGTATTCTTGTTAGCTTTTTCTCTTTGCAATTACAGTTATGTTGATATGTATCAGTAGAATGAATATAATGGATAGAAAAGTGGACAAATAACAAAGAGGGACAGATATCAAATAAAAAAAAAACTTTGCATCGATGCATCAATCTTTCAAGTATCTTAGTAATTTGACTTACCTATGCAATTATTTGTTAGTTGCATTACTACAATTAAAATGGATGGAATCAATTGCAAATCTAATTATACTTCCTCTGCATCCTCGACTCCCTCACGTTTTTCTTTTGGAAAAAATCTTTTTATTACCAATTTATCTTCGAAACAGTTATGTAAGATCCGTCCCTTGACAACTGCATTCGCTAGCCACGGAGAACCAATATCTATTTTAGATCCGTTCACGAATAAGCAAGACTCGACCCATGGATACTTTTGTGTCAGATCCCCGTGTATTTAAAATTTGAGGAAAATGACGAACATCGGGAATCTTCCCGGTTGTACTCGTAGTTGTTTTCCTCCAATATCAATAATTGCGTATCCACCAATTCTGACTCTCTCTTTCATTTTTCCATATTTCCTCCCCCGAGAAAGAAAAAAATTCGTTCACAAAGCGAGTTGATTCGTTTCCAAATTTTACAACTCGAATAAGTATCTCGGTCACGTGCAAATACTGTCAAGTTTTTTTGATTGTTTGCTTCTTTCATGAAATCAAAATTATTGAGTCTCTTTTTCTTTTTACTCAAAAATCAATTATTTTGTCTGCATACATTCCATCTAGTAATGCTCTTACACTTCCCCCCCCCCCCCCCGTCGGGAAGTAGCAACAAATTAAATTTGAGTTGACTACGTCTGTGAAACTTTCAAACGAATACGCTTTGGATTATTCCTTCGTGTCCATTAATAGCTTCTTGTTGCACTGGATCGTTATCATTCTTTTTTCCAGAGTTGCAAGGGGTTTCCATCGCCTGTGCGCATTGCTCAACGTTTTTTCATTAGCTATTTCTACGTTTGTGTCACTTGCCATATTTCAGGAACAATTTGTGAAAAACCCGATTCAGCAATATTTATGGATTTGGATACCGAGAAGTACTTTTTGCGTAGAAATAGGCTTTTTAGTCGATTCACTTACTTAGTAATGTCACTACTGGTTTACCACAGTAGGCGTGTTAGTTATGATTTATAGCGATAGTTATATGTGTTATGACCGGGGATATACCAGGTTTAATGCTTATTTGAGTTTGTTTAACCGCGTCAATGTTAGGGTCAGTTCTCAGCCCCAACTTAATACAGCTTTACGTGTTTTGGGAGTTAGTTGGAATGTGTTCCTATCTAATAGTAGGTTTTTGTTTGCTAGGTCAAGTGCCGCAAATGCTTGTCAAAAAGCTTTTGTTACCAACCGCATAGAGATTTTGGATTACTTTTAGGTATTCTAGGTATTTACTGACAACTGGTAGTTTCGAGATTTCCGAATTGTGTGATTGATTGCCAAATTAAAAGAAATTGGATTTTCCAAATCCAATCTTGACAAATATCACTTGCTTTTTTACTCCTTGCAGTCCAGTTGCTAAATCTGCTCAATTTCCGCTTCACGTATGGCTGCCAGATGCAATGGAGGGACCCACGCCCATATCGCCCTTATTCACGCAGCTACTATGGTAGCTGCCGGGATTTTTTTCATTGCCCGAATTTATGGTCTAATTTCTACGCTTCCCTTAGTGATGCAAGCCAGCTCTTGGCTTGGTGGAGCAACGGCTTTTGCTGGGTGCCACATTAGCTCTTGCACAAAGAGATCTAAAAAAGGGTCTTGCTTATTCCACCATGTCTCAGTTGGGATATATGGTTTCAGCCCTAGGCATCGGCGCTTACCAATCTGCTCTCTTTCCATCTCGTGACGCATGCCTATTCAAAAGCTTTATTATTTCTCGGAGCCGGTTCAGTAATTCACTCAATTGAAAAAGTTTGTTGGATTATTCACCTAACAGGAGTCAAAACATGTTTTTTCATGGTGGCTTACGTAAGTACATGCCAATTACTGGAACTACTTTTCTTCCGTACCCTTTCTCTATCTGGAATACCGCCCTTAGCCTGTTTTTGTCCAAAGATGAGATTATTCACGAAAGTTGGTTAAGTTCTCTTCCACTTGGAATTCTAGCTTCTGGCACAGCAGGTCTTACGGCGTTTTATATGTTTCGTATCTATCTCCTACTTTCGAGGGGATTTTTTGCACTATTAAAACGGATTGGGTTGACTTTAACCATTTTGCGCCATTGTCCATAAGTATGTGGGGTGAAACTGAAGGAAATCTTTCACTAAATCAAATTAATCAAATGTTGCATCGGTACGATTGGGAATAACAAAAAACAAAGGGTTTTCGTCATCATATCTAGCAAACCCAAATGGAATTACTAACGTCCATTACGATCAAGCTTGCCGAAGCCTAAAAGAACGTCTTCTGCCATGACATTTTCTCTAGTGATGCTTGCAATACCCACTACATTAGTAGGACTAACTGGGAATTAATCTCATAGGAGAAACTGCCATTTTGAATTATCCCCGGAGTGGTTAATTAATCCAGTTCACTTTTTTCGAACTTAGTAAATCTTTCAATATTTATATAAAAATATTGCTAAACTCGCGTAGCTCACTTTTTTATCTTTTTTTGGAATATTTTTTTCCTTCATTATTTACAAAAAAAGTTATAAATATTTTTATATTACTAAAAAATTAGTTGGATTTACCAAATTAGTTAGTAAATTTTGGGTTGCTTGTTCAATCTTGGTCACTAAATCGGGGTTATATTGATTACTATTATGATATATGCTTTGTGCGTAATCTAAGATCTTTAAGTAAGTCACTTTCAGATTTTGATCGTTACGGAATCGACGGTTTTGTCAACGTAATCGGAGCCTTAAATTTTTTTGGAGGAGAGTTTATACGTTACGGAGAAAATGGTAGGATATCTTATTACTTATTCATAATTATTTTTGGAGCTATTTTATCATCATACTAATCTTCATCTTTTTCCTTTTCCATAAACTGCTACTTTCGTTTCACGAAACTCCAATTTCGCGTTCATTTCTCCCGACTATTTTTCATCTTCCCCATCTTTCTAATTCTATTTTGCTTCCTCTATTCCCCCTAATTCTAGTCCTCAAAATAACGTGGAGGAAGAATCCCGCAACTATTCTACTACGCCTCCCGAAGGGGGGAATAGAAACCACTCATTGGTGATTGATCAATACGAATCTTGGAGGGGCTTGCCAGGTTGATCTTGACCTCGTCTCGGCCTTTGACCCCCCCCCCCCCACCCTCCCACGCCCATGATTTGGGGGCCCCTCCATTCGAATGGGATTGCTATCGCCACTACCCCCCCCTATAATGAATGGGGGCTAGGGAGTACGCAAAGTTTTTGCAATGGCAAAGAAAGCTTAACTCCTTCCAGATTTGGAATTGGCTTCTGGAAAAAAGGTATTCAACAAGTGTGTATGGACTGAATCCCCTACCATTTCCCCGGAGCTCAGCGGTAGAGCGTCGGCTGTTAACCGATTGGTCGTAGGTTCGAATCCAATCCGGGGAGATCCTATCTACGTCAAGAATTTCCACTAATACTAATTAGGATTAGGAGAGCTGAATTTCACATCACACATATGCCAAATCAAGTTGGCGTGACCCACCAACCACTGAATGGTTTGCTATCGCGCTATTTTAGGCCTCGACACCAACGAATGGAAACGAGAATATTGGCACGTTCCGTTCTCCCCCCCCCCCCCCACTTGACTATTTAATTGGCCCATTCCAGTCATTCGATACACCGGATTGATTTAAAGTGGAAATTCTTAGATTCGACGCCTCAATGAGATCCTGGAGCTACTTGGGGAGGGTGAGGGGGGGGGGGAAATCCAAAATCTTATCGAGGATAGTTATTGGGAAGACAAAGAATTGTCTTCGTTCGCATAATTCCTGCGAATAACCTATATCACTCCTTCCAATCCTACCTCTCAGTGGAGAGAACTCCTAATTCCTATAGTAACTGTTCTCCAACTTCTTTTCTTTTGAAATGCTATAATTAGATTTTCCGTATCAGTAAAAGGAAAATAGGGGGGGGGGTCCTAAGAGGTGATTGGGGAGGGAGGGGGGGGGAAAAAGGGAAAGGGAGGAGGGAGGAGGGAAGGGAGGAGGAGGTTTCAGGACAGGGAGTTGTAGGAAGGAGAGGGGGGGATCAAGAAAGGAGAGGGATTGGAGGGGGAAAGTAGAGGGAGGGGAGGGGAGAAGTTTGAAGCAGGATAATAAATAAGGAAATGAGAAGGGGGAGAAGGTTTCCGAGAAGCCAGGTGGGAGAGAGGAAGAGAAGGGAAGGGGAAGAGAAGAAAGGGGGGGGGAACGGATAGGTAGGGGGTAGGGGAGGAGGGGGAGAAATAGAGGGGGAGTAAGGGGAAGGGAGGGGGGGAGAGAGTAGAGGGAGGGGGGGGAGGGGGAAGAGAGGGGAGGGGAGGGAAGGGTTTGAGGGAGAGAGATAGGAGGGAGGAGGGGAGGAGAGGAATTTGGGGGAGGTCTTTTGGAAAGAGGGAAGAAAGGAAAGGGAGAGGAGAAAGGTGAAAAGGGAGGCGGAGAGGAGGGATAAGGAGGGAGGAGGGGGGAGAGGGGGGGGGGAAGGAAGGAGGCCAGTGTGTCAGGGAGGGAGAAGGGCGGAGGGAGTGAAGGGGAAGGAAGGGGTGGAGGGACGAGGGGGGGAAAGGGAGGAGGGGGGGGTCCCGGAGGGGCGGGGGGGGATAGATCGGAAAGCGATTCGATCCTGAACTTAGGGGGGGGTAGGAGGAAGATGAATCCCCCGAAGGGAGAGGGGGTAGAGAGAGTGGGGGGGTTGAGGATTTTGATTGGGATAGGAGCCCAAAGGTTTGAAAGGAGGTGGGATCGGAAAGTGTTCCCATTATTTAGAGGGGGGAGCTGAGAGGAGGAGGACGAGCTTGGGGGGGGGGCCACTTGGAGGAGGGGGGGGGGGACCGGGGGAATTCAATAGGGACGGCGGGGGGGAAATCGAGATGTAGCGGGCGGGGAGGGGGGGACTACAAAGGGCGGACGCGGCATAATACCGGGTGGACAAATGCAAGTGGCGCGGTCGCAGGTGGGGGGAGGGGGAAGGGGAACGGGGGTAGCCCTGGCGGCAAGGGGGTGGGGGAGGTGGCTGCGCGTGTGAGGGTTGGGTTGCTGTTGCATCTCGAAATCGGTTGGAGGGGACTATTAGAAGCTTTGTGCGTGGGCCGGAAGAGCGAGTCGAAGGGAGGGGATGGGAGGGGGTTACGGGGAGAGGGGTGGGGGAGGAGCAATAATTACGTGGGGTGAGAGCTCAGGGGCACAAATTTCCGGAGGGAGAGAGATACAGAGGTTTTCTAGAGCGACAAGCTAAAGGTTTAGGCATGAACTACGAGTTGGCGATAACAATGAAATTTTCTTCTTTTCTCCCAGGATGGACGAATCGCGAGGAGAATTTGGGGGAAGGGACTGGTAGATGGGGCAAAGGGAGAGGGGGGGAAGTCAAGAGAGCGGGAGCGTTGTGAGAGGGGAGGTACGCAGTTAGGATTAGAAAAGGCAACATTTAAGGTCGTCTAGTTTAATAACGAGATTCGGTGCTAAAGCTGGTAACTGGATGGAGGGACGGATCTGCGGGGCAGGTATTCGTAGCTGCACGGATGCTTAAGGGACCATTGGAGGAGGGGCAAATAACGAGAGAGTCAGATTGGGTTGCGAGTTAGCGAGTCGAATTGGGTTGGGGGGGAGAAATCCGAATTCCTTGATTTGGAAGACGCAGGAACGGCACGCAACGGAGCAGACGGTGGATCACGTAACTCGCTCCGGAAGTTTCCGGCGGGGGGGTAATGTCGCTTTGAGTCTGGCGCGCCGGGTTTCTTTGAACGTACGGCGCGTGATAAATCGGATTGCCGTTGACGCACGCTGGCGTGTTGATTATTTGGGTCATTAGTTTTCTTCGAACTGGTGACGGGACAGCGGGACCGCCTTCTCCGCAGGTCGGAGTCGTTCTGGGAGACGACATTTGCGTGGGCGGGTGACGAGCTGGATACAATCACTCGCGTTTGTCGTAAATTTGGGTCCGTTTGGGCTTGCGCTACTCGGAACGAGGGGGGCGTTGCCTTTTGGTTTTCTCTGCGGTATTGGCGGCTAATGTCTGCGACCCGTTTCTTTTATTTCACGACGATTGCCACGTTTTGCTTATCTTTGGATCGTCTTGATGTCCTCGAACATTTTCTTTACGTGTCGGGCGTATGTGCCTTCATGAGCTGCTACGGTCATCTCTTCACTTGTCGGTTGGCTTTTCTCCGTTGGCATTCTCTGTAATGGATTGATTCTTGACGTTGGTCTGTCCTTTGGTCGTTTTGCTTCGTTCCTTTGTTGGAGATGTCCTCCGCTTTTTTTTCTCGTTTTTTCATTTGCTCTGGTCTGGGTGTGTTTTTCAAAATTCCTTCGCCTTGTTTGTGATCTTTTTTGTTTTTTCCTCCCATTCACTCCAATGCTTTGTTTTCCTAGTTACCTCTCTTTCTTCAACTTTACCTTTTTTTGCTTCTCTTTCTCACTTGTGTCTTTGTCAGTTTTTAGTGCCTCTTCTTGTGTTCTTTGTCCGGGTTGCTGTTCTTGCTTGCTCCTTCTTACTTTCTTTCCCTCTGTTAGCGCTTACTGTTGAACTTGCTGGGTCTATGTTCTTCTCGTCCGATTGGCTTGATTGTCTTTGTTCTTTTCGGTTCTATCTTCTTCGCATTTGTCTTTTTCCTCCTACCTTTGCGGTCGTCTTTCTTTTTCCTACTGCTTTCTTCTTTTTGTTTCGTCTTTTCTTGAGCTTCTCTCGACTTAATGATTTCCGTCCTTCTTCTCCCTCCTCGATTTTTATTACTCTTCTTCTTTTCTTTCCTTCCTTCTTTTTTTTTACGTTTCCTTTTGTCTTTTTTTTTTTTTCTCGTCTACTATTCCTCTTCGTTTGTTTTTTTGTTCCCGACTCTGTCGGTTTCAGCTTTGCCTCTGCTCCCGAAAAAGGTGAGGGTCGCTGCACGGTTCTGTCCTCTTTGAATCCTTTCTTTCGTTTTAGAATTGACTGTTTTCTCAAATTTTTTAACTTTTCTTTTTTCTTTCTTGTTGCCCCTGCCCGTTTGCTCGGTTTGAATCAATCGTTTTTCTCTCTGTTTCTTTTCTATTTTCATTCCTTCTTTGATCTATCCTGTTCTTCGGTGGTTTTATCCTTTCGTGCGGCTTCTGTCTTCTCTCTCTTTTTTCTCTCTTTTTTTCTCGTTTCTGACGATCTTGTTGTTTTCTCTTTCACTCAACTTGCTCTTTTCTTTGCTTTTTCTTTTCTTTATTTTCGTCGTTTCTTCCTTCTCAACTTTTTTGAATTCTCCGAACTCTCTCAAATCTTCATGACTTTTTCTATTTTTCTTCTCTACTGTTCCGATTTTTTTTTCTTAGATCCTTTCCTCTGTTCTCCCCGCTTTCTGATCTTTTTTCTTCCGTTTCTAGGTTTTCCCTCTTGCCTTCTTCTTTTCTCCGTTACTTTTTTTCTCGAAAGTCTTTTTTTTCGGTTCCTCTTTTCTTTTTTTCTTTTTGAATTTTTCTTCATTGCCATTTTTTTGAAATCTTCCGCTCTTTCTTTCTCCTTTATCCTTTTCTCTGTTCCCCCTTCTTAATTTTCGCTCCTGTCTTTTTTCTTTTCTCCCTCCTATGTCTCTCTTTTTGTTCTTCTTTTCGATTTCATTTTTGGAAGCTGTCCAGTTTGGTGTACTATTTCCTCTATCTTTTCGCTGTTTGGTTCTCTCTTTGTTCCTTCCACTTCTTTATTTCTTCGACTGTTTCTGGAATTTATTTCCTCTCTTCCCTTCTTCTTGCTTTTCGCTTTCAGTCTTACTCTTTTCTCCGCCGTGTTGTTTTTTTTTTTTTCTTGCTTTCCTTTCATCTCTCTCCCGAATTGTAACCTTTTCCTTTGTTCTTCTCTTTTTCGCTTGTTTTCTTTCTTCCTTTTGCATTCTTTGGACTCTTCCTACTCGCTCACTTTGTGATTTCTTTTTCTGCTGTTCCTTTTCAGTTTCGGTTTTTTGGTTTACTTCACTGTTTGTAGATTTTTCCAGTCTTCCCTCAGGTACGGCTTCTTGTGTTTCTTTTTTTTCGTTTTGCCCTTCTGCCCTTTCTTTCTTTCGAAAAGTTTTCCTTGATCTCTAGTCTCTCATTGGAGTTCTTTCCTGAAGTCGGCTCTTTGTCTCTTTTGTTTATTCTTCCTTTGCTCCTTATTTTTTTTCTTCCACCGACTTCTTTTCTTGTTCTCTTATCCTCCACCTCGTCTTTCTTCTTTTCTTTCCAGTTTTTCTGCCTCTTATTCGTCTATGTCTCTTTTTTCTTTTTTCTCTTTTCTAGCGAGAATCTCTCCTCCCTTTCTGGTTCTCTTTCCCTCTTTTTTCGTCCGAGTGTCGTGCGGTGTCTTCTTCGTTTCGCTCTTTTCCGAATCTGTTTTACTCTTTTTCACTGTTAGTTAAGACGCTTTTACGTCCTTTGTTCTCCCTCGCTCTTGTTTGAAAACTTTAACTTCTTTCCGGGTTCAACTTTCCTCTCTTCTAAATCTTTCTTTTTTTTTTGGCTGTCTGTCCTTTTTTTTGTTTCCTGTTTTTTTGTTTGTCAAAACTTTGTTTCTTGGTCCTACTCGACTTTTGGTGCTTCTTCTTTTCTCGCGTTCTTCTTCCGCAACATTGTTTCTCTGCTGCTCCTTTAACTCGAATCATCTTAAAATCGTGATACGAGCGTTCTATTCCATCTTTGGTCTGCGAGTTTTTCTCTTCTTCCTTCTGCATTTTGTTTTCCTCTCGTACTTTTTCTTTCGTACCTTCCCTTTGATTTTTTTGACTCGTTCGTTTTCCTCTGAATTCTCTTGATGAAATTCTTCTTCTTTTGCTTGTCTTTTCTCTGTCTTTTATTCTATTTTTTCACTTGTTTGTCTTTTCGTTTGTCACCTCTTTTTGCTCTCTTGACACTTTGTCTCCTCCCTCCTCGTTCCTCGTTTAGTCCTTCTCTCTCTTGCTTGTTACCCGCCTTTTCCGCTAGCTTACCATACGTTCCGCTGTTGCAGTCTTTTCTTTGGTCTTTCAGTTGTATTGGGGCGACGAACTAACCTTCTCTCCTTTAGTTTGTATTTTCTTTTCGTTTGTTTTTGTCTCTCTTTTCGTCTTTTCTTTTTTAGATTAATTCTCCTTTCTCTTGTTTTTTCTGCAGCTTTTTTCCATTTGTTGTCCTTTCCTGGTTCTTTCTTCTTCTTCTCTTCTCAATTTTTATTTTACTCAATTTTTGTTCTTGCGACGCACTTTCTTTTCCTTTTGAACTTGCGTTTCTTGAGTTGGCGCTGCTATGATTTTTTTTTTTTTCGTCTCTTCTTCTGACTGTTTTATCCTCCTCTTTTCGCCCGTTTCCGCTTTTCGGGACCGTGTTTGTGTACGTTGTAGTTTCCTGGTCATTTGCGTTCTTTCCCTGGTTCCGCGTTGAGGGCTCTTGTGGATGCTTTCGCATGCTTGGCCGGCCTCCTTTTCCTTTCTCTCTGTTCCGTCGCTGCGTTTGCGTTCAGTTTCTTTGTTGTCCGTGTGCGCATTGCGGTGTACCCTTTTGCTGGCCCCCCGCAACTGTGTTTCGTCTGTGTTCTGCCTGATCGTTCCCTCGGGTATTCCCGTGCTCTTACTCTTGCGGCTTTTCGACTCCCGCGGTTGTTCACTTTCTTTTTTCTCAGCTTTAGTTTGGTTTGTGTTTTTGTGTGGTTTTTTCTTTCTTTTGACTTTCGGTGTCTTTTTTTTTCCGTTGTCGCTCTTTCTCTGTTTTTCTCTCGTGTTACTCTTTTCCTCCCTCTTGCTGTTTTCTCTTGTTTTTCTCTCACCAACTGTCGTGCGGTTCAATTGTGTCTACCGTTGTGCTGAGTTTTCGCTGTCCTCTTTCTCCCTTTGTGTGGCGTTCTGCTGCCCTCCCACTCTTTGTACCGGGCTGTCGCTTCTTCCTGACTTTCCTTCCCTTCTGTCTATGTTTGCGCTTCGTCTTCTTTCCGTCCTTCTCGCTCCTTTTTCTTTTTCTTCTTGGAATCTGTTCTATCGTTATTCTGTCTTCTGAGTTTTCCGGTCTTTCCTTTTTTCGTGTGCTTCTTTTTCTGTTTCTGTTTCGCCTCCGTTTCTTCGTTTTTTTGGGGAAGTGCTTCAGTTTCTT
Organism: Adiantum capillus-veneris; assembly: GCF_014529385.1. NCBI lineage: Eukaryota > Viridiplantae > Streptophyta > Polypodiopsida > Polypodiales > Pteridaceae > Adiantum > Adiantum capillus-veneris. Next base: position 3,170,100 of record NW_028221440.1, read on the forward strand.
CTGTTGAACCCCGTTTCTTGTACTTCGAACCCTTTGCCTCCTCCAAGGTCTCCTGTTTGTCTCCTCCAAAACCGTGCCTGTTTCTATTTTTTCTCTCGGATTTTCATGCCTGTTACTACGTCTTCCTCGTCTTTGCTTTTTTTGTGGTGCTTTTCTTCTTCTTCCGTTACTCTCGTGATTTCTCACTTCTACTTCTCTCCCTCTGTTTCGGCGTCTGTGTTTCTACGAAACTCTGTCGTCGGTTTTTCCGTTCTTTTTTCTTTTTTTCGCCTTTCGTATCCCAGTTTTGAATCGTTCCCTTTTTTTTTGTTCGGTTTGTAAACCTGCTCTATCTCTCTTTCTCGTTTTGTTCCCTTTTCAATCTTTTTGTTGCTTTCTTCCTCGTCCCGTTTTTCAATCCTCTCTTCTCAGGTGTCTGTCTTCTCTCCCGTCTTTTTTGAGCCTCTTACCTCTCTTTAATTCTCCATCTTATGTCGTTGGTTTGAATTTCGAACCCTTCTCCTTTTTTGCTGACGCTTTTTTATCTTTTTTTCTTCGGTTTCTTTTTCGCTCTTTTTCTCGTCTCTTACCTTTCCTCATTGAATTTTTTCTTTTCTCCTTACTGTTTTTTCTTTTTTTCCCTCTTTTCCTTCCTTTCTTCCCTTTTCTTCACCATTTAGCCTTCCGTCTTTCTTTCTTTCTTTCTCTTCTTCCATTTTACTTTTTTCCCCTGCCTTCTTTTTTTTTTCCCCTTTCCGACTTTCCTTGCTTTCTTTTGTTACTCGACTTTTTCTATCTTGTTAAGGCTCGTCGTCCGTGAGCGTTTTCTGTCTCTGTTGCTTGGTTTGCTATTTCTGCCTCCTCTTGCTTTATGGTCGCTTTTTACCTCATTTCCTTCGCACAATTTCGTTATTCTTTCTCTCTTCTCTTTGTCTAGTGTTTCGTCGACTCAGTTTTCTTGTGTTCTTTTTACTCTTTCTTTCTTGCTTCCCGGACTGATCTTTTTTTTTGGCTCTGTCGTTCCTTTCTAGTATCTCTGTCGTCTTCTGTGCTTTGTTGCTTCGGCTCCTTCTCCTCTAGCTTCTCTTTGTGTGTTCGTTGGCACGCTTCTCTGTTTTCCTTTTCCTTCATTGTGAATCGATCCATGTCAGCCGGCTTTGCTGCTTTGTTTGCGTGTCCTTCTCTCACTGTTTCTCCAGATCGGTCTTTTTTCCGTACTCATTCGTAGCGTCTCTCGACTGCCTTTTGTTTGTCAATTATGCGCTTTTTTTTTTCTTTTTTACTCTCATTACCGAAATCGGCTGTCTGTCTTTTGGTTCTTTGTTTATTCTTTCGTTCTACCTTCGCCTGACTTCTGCTTTTTTTCCATTCAGTTTTTCGTTTGAAGCTAGTTCCACGTCTTTCCTTTCTTTTCTTTCTTATGCGACTTTTCTTTTCCTTCGCATTTTTCCCTCCTCGTTTCTTACCCTTTTGTGTACCTTCTTGTCTCGTTGCTCTTTCATTTCCTTTCTTTGCTTGTTCTTACGCTTGCGCTCTCCTCTTGCAGCGTTTCTTGTTTTCTTCTTTTGTTTCGCCTTTTTCTTTTCTTTTTATTTTCTCTTTTCGCTTTTCTGCATCTTTGGTTCGTGTCTTTCTCCGTCTTTCGTTTCGTAGACTGCTGCTTTTCCTTCATGCCTGCTTTCGCCTATCTTCTTGAATTGCCCTGTGTTTCCCTACATGATTGTGGCTCTTTTCTTTGTCTTCTTCGCGTCCTGTTTGTCTCCGTTTTATCTCTTCCTTTTTTTCCCGTGCGTTGTTTGTGTCCCGTCCGTGCGTTCTCGCTTTCCAGACGTGTTTCACGGACGACTTTTCTGCTTGTTGAGTCTAGCTTTGTCACTGACAGCTCTCTGTCTCAAACCTCGCAAGCTGTCTGGTTGTCGCTAGACTTTGCTACCTTGTTTCCTTTTTTTTTCTTCGTTCGATCTTTTCGTTTCCTTTTCCTTCTGCTTTGCTTCATATTTTTTGCTTCTTTTTCTTGTTGTGTTTTACTGGTTCCTTCTGTCTTTGCCTTTTGAACGCCTTTTTTCTTTTTTCTCCACCTCCTTTTTTTTATTTTTGTATTTCTCTGTCTCTTCCTGAAATTCTTCTCTTTCTTCACTTTTTTCCTTTTTTTCTCGTCACTTTCTCTTTTTTTTCTTTCTAGTTCTGCCTCTTTCTTCTCCTTCTCCTTCTTTCACTCTTGCTTTTGCATCCGATCTTTTTGCCTTTGTCACTTTTTTTGGTTGCTTCGTCTTCTCTCTTTCTTCTGTTTCCCTTTTCTTCTATCTTTCTATTTTACTTATCTCCTTTCACTCCCTTTCTTCTCTCCGGTCCTTTGAATTCCCTTTTCTTCTTGTCTAGCTGTCTCGCTCCTAATTTGCTCCTCCTCAAAAAACCCTCTCTTGTTTCCAAATGTGATGTTTTCCTCTTTATTTCGATTTCGGAAGCTTCTTGTTGGCGGTTTATTGCTTCCTTTGTCTCTTTCTTTCTTTTTTCTCACTTTTTCGCTTTTTATGCTTCCTTCGCTCACAAAACCACCAGAAGCGATCGAAGGCAAACCCCTACACATGCTCGCGAACACACCGTCTAGGGGCTACACACTGTTCTTCACCCCCGAAGTAAACCTCCCACGTGCCCAAACAAGTCGGACCCTAGAAATACCATGAACCACCCGCAGTCTTTTCCCCCCGCCACGGATTGTCACGCGCTCAACATCCGAAACCTGTTACCAAAATCTCCCTCAAAAACCCGCCCTGGTCCCGGAATCCAACTAGTCCCTTTGATCTAATGAACCAGAACAGCCAACAACCTTATTCGCTCCTTCCGACACACCACCGAATCCCGCGATTCAACCCAAACGAGCGGGAAGTCAATATCTCTGCGGATAATGCAGATGTATATCAACGGAAGAGTTTTCCCTAGACGGTAAACGGATCTCGTCCTCCTCTTCCGAAGAAGCTATTCCGCATTGAGTTTTGATATCGGTTCAATTTTGGAAACATCTACGCTATAGAGGAAACAATCATAATTCTATTATTTGACAACTTCCTGACGGCGCTGCCATCTCATACCGTAAATGGTGTGAAGCCCTCGTGCCATTCCTTCGTTGACGAACAAGTTGCGGCGGCAGGGAAGGAAATGTTAGGTCTGGCTGGAACACGAAGCAGGGGTTCCCCATACCATGAAAGCGCCCCCCGAAGAGTCGAGTCATTTCATTCAATCGATCACAATGTGTTCCATACTCATTAGATGAATCGCGAGATTCCCAATTCGAGAAATTGCACACGTAACAACATTTATCCAATCGGTTTTTCCAATCTTAAATGGAATTATCTGTTCCATTAGTGACAGATTTCTCGAAAGCTGAAAAGAAACCCGTTTCTCACTGCGCCAATTACATCTCTTTTTCCCTACTTACTGAAATTCAAAATCTTGTTGGGGTATGTATTCTGATTGTAGTAAAGAAGAAATAGTTATTACAAAGGTTGGGTGTCGGAATAATACCCCGTCAATCGTAAGTCCCGCTTGCAGGAAACGGAGACGCCAAGCCTTGCGGGACCGTAACTCACGCGATTCTCTGCCGTGATTTTCTTAATTTCGGTGACTGTTGGCATCCGAAATCGTTAGACTACTAATCTCCCTCTTTTCAGAAATTTGGAGAGCGACTTAGGAGGTTACAACCTGAGCAATACTTGGGTTTTCAATAGCGAGGGGAGGAAAACTATTATGCGCCGTCTCTCTCCCCTACAAATTTCCGGAGTGGAAAATTATTCGAGAGGTTTTCTAGACGCACAGAGCTAGGTATAAGTCATTCTCTACGATTTGTCGAAAACAATGAAATAACTTCGTTTTCCCTATCCAGTTTGGAAGAATCGCGAGCTATAAATTGCTATTAGCTCTGGGAGATGCAAAAACATAGTGGAATGCATCAGTTGTTTGATTCGGTTGTTGAAGGATCCAGTACCCAGTAGACAAGTAATAAAATCGCATTTTAAACTCGTCACGACCTTAAATGGAAAAGTTGTGAGAGAAAATATCTGTCAAACGATTCTTAAGCTTCTGCCATCTTGAGAAGAGATTTTCCCATCCAGAATTAGATTCCATCTCATTGCCCATATCACAAACATCGAATGTTGCCTAAGCAAAGCTATCCAATTGTGTTGCTACAATACAAACTTACTCTCCCTTTGGAATACCTATCAATAACGCTTCATTAGCGAGAAGAAGTAAATCTCGTTTAACTAATAACCTGCATTCCAGAACAGTACTCACAAGAGAGTCGGATTAGGCCCCCTTACTCGAAACCATTGTTACGTAATAGAACTGAAAATCTTTCTGACGTTGACGCCAATGGACCTCCGAAAATTATTAATTAGTTTAATAACCGAATCGGAGCTACTGAAGCTGGATCTATCCTCGCAGGTACGTGAGTCCCGCAATAACGACAACCTCGCGGATGTCGGAGTTGCCGAGCTTGTTACGAATACCTTCAATATTTTGGCAAAGTAAAATTTGGATCAATCCTAGCTTATTATACGAACGACAAATATTCCATTCATGAATATCTTGATCCATCATGTACAAGGAGACAATTCTTTCGCTATTCCCAAGACGATATTTAATCGGTGTGACGCTCTCTTTCGAGATGAAAATTTCCACGTACATTATTGAAAAAGATCGGTTTGTATATTAATTTATTTGAGTGGTATTTTCACCACGGTTAAGTAGAGTTGGATGCTAAATCTCTAATAAAGGAGGATCTGAATTTGGCTACAGGTTCCTACTAGCAAAATTCCTGGATGGTAGTTTTTTTTTGATAATCCCGATTGGAGTGAAATAGTAACGACATGGGATATTTAGTAGACTGTCTCTTCGCCTTGTTTTGCCGAAAATAGAATATCTCTCCCAAGGGCGGAAAAAGCCCACTTCTCCGCAGGATCCAACTTACAATCTTGTGACAAATAGATCTTTTGCCAGAATTGAAGTAAGTATGCCAAAACTTGGATCTATCCTTGCGGGTAAGGTTCTGAAAAATCTTGTTGCTCGATAAATCATATTGGAATTTGATTCGATGCATACTGTAGAGAAATCTTAGTCTTAACCAATGTTGAGTCAGTAGTTCTTTATTACTATTAAAATATCAGAGCTTTCCAGCGAACTATCCACGAATCAATTTCATTTTTCAGCCGGAAACCAAGGGAAAAACAGTATATTCTTACACAATTCAAGATCTATTGAAGAATAATTAGTAGATCTCTATGTTAACATTTAGCTTGTCGGGGGGGAATACATTACCTTTCTCAAAAAGGATCCACGCATGGTCTGTTAAATAGTCAATAGTAGCAAAACGTTTTCCACAAATGGAAAGGATTTGGAACCCGAAACGGCAGACAAGATGTATCAATGACCAGGAGAACCAAGTATATTGAGAGGATTCAGCAATAGGAGCTAGCCTATGGGAAAATTGAGATTACCGACCATTCCCCCGGATGTAAAATCTCCGCTTTATCAGGGATTTTTTTCGAGAATGAGAAGATCTGTCTCGGATATCCAGTATAATAGAATTGTTTCCGATATCAATCCTAGCCTTTGCAGCCGGAGTAAAAGTCCTTCGCGCTACCTACTAAACCCCTAGCAATTCCTTCAAATTCAACAAGATCAGATGAGTGAACTTATCAAGTACTATTTAGATATGTTTTGTAATTAGATCGCAGAAGTATCTCACCAGGTGGGTGTAAAAAACAGGGGAATATAAATACCAATAAGTCCAATTTTCGCCGATACTGGTCTCTTCCTCCAGATAATCCAAGAGATTCTTATATCTGTACAAATTCTGAGAATTCATTGAAATGATGAAATGAGACGGGCAAGTAGCTTCTTCCCGGGCATATGAATCTGCGAACACCCCGATCTTGGCGGGTAACACCCTCCCCAATTGATCCGCTATAAATCTTGATGTTACGCCATTGAATAATGAGAATTCTTAGCGACCAATAAAGGCGTACCCATTTTTCGGTTCCAATAATCCAATGAGACAACCCTTTCGATAGACTTGACTCGTGGTGGGACCATTTCTCAGTCTAATCCATCTTTGAAAAACATCTCCGAATTGACTCGATCTTATACCCAGCAATCCGACGAGGTTGGTTCCTGATGATTCCGACCACGAGTCGGAGTTTCTCGACCCTCCTGGCAAAGTAAACTCATCATAACTACCGAAAATGGAATCGAGTCTGTCGCTTCAGGGGGGATGAGCTCAAACTTGCCAGTAACCCATTCAGCCGAAATAGAATTGGGAAGATCCATCCAAAAGAGTTACTTGGTCGCGGATTCATGCAGGTTTTAGGCAAATAATTAATTGGTGTGAGTCGTGATCAGCTACCTCCCCCTGCCGTTTGTTTCGAAAATTGGATGTACGAATCTGACAATTGAGTGAATAAGTGAAAGGATCAGATGAGGAGATGGCTTTCGCTCGACAACTAAAAGTTTTCTAAAACGTCGAGATAACTATTGCTACAGATCCCAGACGAAGAAACCCCTTTTGCTTCTCTGGATAAAGTTGTTTCCCAGCCCGGCTCCGTATAGGTGAGGTTTCATCCATTTGAGTCGGGAAATGTTTTTTTGGAAGACTCTCACCAAATATTCCTAATGAATCCCCCCCCAGGCTTAAATCACACAACAAACAGATTCCAATTTGTCTACCCATAATAGAAAGCCTCATCCACGAGAATCCGCTCGATAGCTTCGATGAAGACAAACCCAAGAGGGTGAAATTGACGCAGGGTTTTAGCGCAGTCCGAGAGCCACCGATTTTTTTCACTTGTTAACATCTAGACCGACTAAGAAACTTTTTCTTTCTTCAAGAATTGTTTTAAAAAGAAGTACTCTTGGCAATGGTAACCATCGGATTAAACTGAGAAAAATCAAGCTAATACGATCCATTTTGTTTCAATTTTTTCAAAATCTATGTCGTCCATTTGTTCGATGGCAGTAATCAACGGTAATCTATCAGAATTTTCTGGCAGTATCCTCAGCAACAATCATTTTGGAAAGAAATAACACATCGAGAATCGTGAAAATATTTCTTGGTATGTCTATTGGTAATACGGAACTGACACCAGTCTTATTTAGCAACGTCGTTTCCACTAGTGACACACGGCATTAATTCTGCCAGTTGTACTTCATTGCTTCTCCAAGAATTTCTTACAGGCAAACTACAAATTCCGTGTTGCATCGAGCCGTCTATACAGATTTGATTGAACATCCTACACTGACCAATTGGGAGGTAACATATTCGTTCGAAAGACGCTCTACTACGTCATCCTTCCACCGAATACTTTTCTTCAGTGCAATTCCGTAAACTGATGTACTCTGCCACCCGCCACCATCCAACCAATATTTGATTCGGAAGAAATATTCAGTGGATAACGCAACAAAATAATCGTGGAGAAGAAATTATGTATGTTGACAAGAGAGGTTATGATTCTATTTCGCCATAGAATCTAACTAGAGAATACATTGAATCTTAGGTTCACCCCTCCTTCAATTCGCCTAAAAAATTTAGTAAATTCCATTTTGATTAGTTGTTTCCCTAGGTATCTTCAGGATGCTTTAAAAATAGGTTGGGAAAATCTCAACGAAGCGAAGTAATTCCGCCGGCCACTTGCTAACCTAAGTTTCTTGCCCAGATATTTTGGTAAACGGCATATTTTTTTTCAATTCCCGATGGAAAAAAGCTCTCTCGCTTTGATCCTATTACTGACGTCAAAACTAATTTTTCCCACCAGAGGAGGTTTGATTTCCCTAATTAATCGAAAGGAGTTGGTGAGTCCGTTTATTAATGAGTTTCTAACTTGTGAAATAAGCATGTAGAGACGGGAAGGCCTCCCTCAGCTTTCCATAATTAAACCCAGATATAGAGTTGCGAAACAATATTGTTTTCTTTCTCACGAGACGTAAACGAATACAAGTTAGGAAAAGACTTCTTGCTCAGAGGGACATGCGATCCGTCCCTCCGGGGATCGGCTGAACTGCGGATTCAATACAAAGGGGTCCAATACTCGGAACTTAATGAATTGTGTCCCAACCGTAATTGCTTGTAACCGACCCAGATTCTTGTTGTAACAATTTCCCGAGAAAGCAACGAATCAAAATTGTTTTTGGTGGCAGTCACTTTCCGTTTTTGGAACTACACAAGTTTTTTATAAATTTGAAAAACCTAACTAAATCTTGCAAAATCCTACCCCCACGAACACTTGAATCCCTTTCAGTTTTCCCCTTGAAATCTTTCCGCCAAATAGTAGGAATTCCCTCCTCATTATGCGTGCCTTCCATCTACCGGAAGGCAAGGGAGTCGTGACATCATAAAGGATTTCTCTTCCTCCTTTGAAGAACTTGCAGAAATTGAGAATATCTTTGTTCAACACTAAGTAGTAGGGCTGCCTATTCTCTCTTCCCATCTCTTCCGACGGAAAAAAATCTCTTGAATTGAGAAGACAATCGTAGGGAGAAATTACCATAATTTCCCGTCTGTTTCTTCTTTATCCCCTCAGTTCCAATCAATGGACTTTTGCTAATACAAAACCCCTATCATCGAAATTTTTGTAACTCAGGCAATGCATAAAAATGGTATCGCCAGCAACAGCAGCAATTCCAGGTGACGCCACACGCCTCATTATTGAATGACGCAGATTACGTAGAAACCGTAAAATAGGAAATCACAAGTCAGATAAATCTGATGAAAAGGTCAGCAGTGGAAGCTTGGGACTCACTACAAGTTATCCGGAGAATAGTGGTTTTTCAATATTCGGAGAAGTAGTTTTAATGCATCGATTTCTAAGAAGTCCCAAACTTTAGCAATAATCCTCGGCCCCTTACTCCTCTTCCTTTTTCTATCACCTTTTTTTTTAACCATCGCTTTTTCCCATATTAGTTCTGAGATACTAAATGCTATCATTACAAATATTTAAATTATACTGAGATTTACGAAATTTCAAGATGGATGGAGGAAAAATCTATCAGACGAGTTGTTCTTTCCGTAAAATAGTTCATCGAAGCTGGAATGACATGGGAATTCTCAGATGTTATTGTCGAGGAGACCCGCATATTCCACCAACTCGCAAATTTTCCCGCCTTAAAGCGGGGCGGTGCAGTAGTATTGAATTACTCGGAATGGGCGAACGACGGGGATTGAACCCGCGCGTGATGGATCCACATCCAGTGCCTTGATCCACTTGGCTACGTCCGCCACTTTTGCACGTTGTGTTTGTTAAGGGCCTCCCAAATGTGAACGAGATTCCATCTGTTAGCTAGATAGCTTATTGGATGATAACATGCATATTATCTGCATGTATCTAACAAGAGAACATTCAGAGTGAATCTGCAAATGAAATGACTCCCAACTCCTTCTAAACCCAAAAGATTGAACGTTACAAGTTTTCAGCGAACAAATTAGTAACTCTTTCAATAAAGAAATCCCGGAAGGATATTCCAATTCCTTCGTTCTTCTCAATTCGAGATGGGAAACGATGACCGTGAGATTGTGACAGTCCGTTTATCCTCTCCTTTTTTTGCTCACCGTACGGACCTTACCTTTTCCTTTTCATTGTACCAAACTATATCATCTTAAATTGAAGGTTTGGTATCCACTGTTGCTGCCTAACCAACGAATATTATCCGTTTATAGAAGGGGCCGTCCCGACTGTGGCTAATGTCTAAGGGAAGTTATGAGCGTTACGTTCATGCATGACTTAATACCTAGGTTGGCGCGGTTTATGATGTCACCCAGTGTTATAAGCGCGACGGCTGTCAACCACAGATTGTTTAAGTTAAAACATTCAAGTTGAATGCCATAGTACTGATGCCCTAAGCGGTGAACCAGACACCTACCACGGGCCAACAGCTAAGAAAAGTGTAGAAGAACGTAGGAATATGTTGAAGCTAGCATATTGGAAGATCAAACGACGAAGTACGTGAGCAGCTACAATGTTGTAAGTTTCTTCTTGCTTGACCACACTTATAACCTGCGGGCAGACTCAAATCTCAGTATTTCTCTAATCAACTAGAAGTTACCAAAGACCCATGCATAGCACTGAATAGAACGCCGCGAGTACGCCAGCTACACCAACATAGTGGAAAGGATGCATAAGAGTTGTGCTCGAGCTGGAATACATCATGAAAGTTGATCGTAACCTGAGAACTGCAAAGAGCATACCGTAGAGAAACTTCCTTGAACCAATTGGATAGATCAGGAAGACGGGGCCCAGCAGCTGCGACTGGACTGAATAGGCGATGCAATGGGCGCATACCTAAACGGAAGCTTAGTTCCCATTCGCGTTCCCATGTGCAAGTAGCAACCAAGTAGGAAGTGAAGGCGATCAGTCGTAGGGACCACCATTGTTAAAGCCATTCATCGAAGCTGCTTCCAGGTTGGGTGAAGATGTAACCACATAGCTGCAGAAGAAAGGGAAGAAAGCGCCAGAGATGTTTGTTACCTATAGCAAAGCTCAAAAAGGGCTCGCGAATACCGTCAATTTCCTACGGGAGGAGATGCGACGAAGGCGATGATGAATACAGAGTTTGCGGTAGTAGGGTGGAAGGTTCACGACACCAAACCATCCGATGTAAAGAAGGTTTTTTTCAGTGCTTGATCCAGTAGCAAGCGACCCCCATAGGCTTGGTGCGCTTTCGCGTCCGTTCCTAAAGTTGCGGTCATGGGAATTTTTTTTTTTTCGAAAAGGAATTAGTGATTCCCCATGCTAGTAGACTGTACTATTAGCATAGGACAAAAACCTATTCCTGTCAACCAAAATCGAGAGTCCAAAATTCTTGGATACAGGAGGCTTTTGAGATACGGGGAAAAAGCCTCTGTATCCAAGAATTCTAGAGACTCAATCGATTTTGGTTGACACGGATAGTTTTTGTGATATGCTACATAGTAACAGGCTTACTAGCCTGGGGAATCACTAATTCCTTTTCGAAAACCAAAAATTCCCATGACCGCAACTTTAGAACGACGCGAAAGCGCAAGCCTATGGGGTCGCTTCTGCGACTGGATCACCAGCACTGAAAACCGTCTTTACATCGGATGGTTTGGTGTCTTGATGATTCCCACCCTACTAACCGCAACCTCTGTATTCATCATCGCCTTCGTCGCAGCTCCTCCCGTAGATATTGACGGTATTCGCGAGCCCGTTTCTGGTTCTTTGCTATACGGTAACAACATTATCTCTGGCGCTATCATCCCTACTTCTGCAGCTATTGGTTACACTTCTACCCAATCTGGGAAGCAGCTTCCGTCGATGAATGGCTTTACAATGGTGTTCCCTACGAACTGATCGTTCTTCACTTCCTACTTGGTGTAGCTTCTACTGGGTCGCGAATGGGAACTAAGCTTCCGTTTAGGTATGCGCCCCTGGATTGCTGTCGCTTATTCAGCTCCAGTCGCAGCTGCTGCCGCCGTCTTCCTGATCTATCCAATTGGTCAAGGAAGTTTCTCTGACGGTATGCCTCTGGGCATTTCTGGTACTTTCAACTTCATGATCGTATTCCAGGCTGAGCACAACATCCTTATGCATCCTTTCCACATTTTGGGTGTAGCTGGCGTATTCGGCGGCTCTCTATTCAGTGCTATGCATGGTTCTTTGTAACTTCTAGTTTGATTAGAGAACCTAACTGAGAATGAGTCTGCCAATGCAGGTTATAAGTTTGGTCAAGAAGAAGAAACTTACAACATTGTAGCTGCTCACGGCTACGTCGGTCGTTGATCTTCCAATATGCTAGCTTCAACAATTCTCGTTCTCTACACTTCTTCTTAGCTGCTTGGCCCGTGGTAGGTATCTGTTCACCGCCTTAGCATCAGTACTATGGCATTCAACTTGAATGGTTTTAACTTCAACCAATCTGTGGTTGACAGCCAAGGTCGCGTTATAAACACCTGGGCTGACATCATAACCGCGCCAACCTAGGTATGGAAGTCATGCATGAACGTAACGCTCATAACTTCCCCTTAGACTTAGCCTCTGTCGACGCCCCTTCTATAAACGGATAATATCCGTCTGGTTAGGCAGCACAGCTGGATACCAAACCCTTCAATTTAAGAAGATATAGTTTGGTATCCAATGAAAAGGAAAAGGTAAGGTCCGTACGGTGGAGCAAAAAGGAGAGGATAACGGACTGTCACAATCTCACGGTCATCAGTTTCCCATCTCGAATTGAGAAAACGAAGAATTGGAATATCCTTCCGGAATTCCTAATTGAAAAGAGTTACTAATTTGATTCGCTGAATCTTGTAACCTTTCTTTCATCTTTGTTAGAAGGAGTGGGAGTACATTCCTCATTTTGCAGATTCTATGTTGTCTTGTTAGATACATGCAGTTAATATGGATGTGTATCATCCAAATAAGCTATCTAGCTTAACAGATGGATCTCTCGTTCACAATTGGGAGCCCCTTAACAAAAGCAAGTGGCAAAAGGGGCGGACGTAGCCAAGTGATCAAGGCAATGGATTGTGGATCCATCACGCGCGGGTTCAATCCCCGTCGTTCGCCCATCCGAGTAATTCAATACTACTGCTCCGCCCGCTTAAGGCAGGGAAAATTTGCCGATTGGGTGGGATATATGCCGGTCTCCTCGACAATAACATCTGAGAATTCCCAATTTCATTCCAGCTTCGGATGCAACTATTTACGGAAAGAACCAGACTCGTCTGATAGATTTCCTCCATCACATCTTGAAATGTTCGAAATTCTCAGTATAAAAAATATGGGAAATAGATAGATAAGTAGTCTCAGAACTAATATGGGAAAAAAAGCTATGGTAAAAAAGGTGATAGAAAAAGGAAGAGGAGTAAGGGGCCGAGATTATTCATCTAAAGTTTGGGACTTCTTAGAAATCGGATGCATTAAACTACTTCTCCGAATCATTGAAAAACCACTATCTCGAAGAACTTGTAGTTAGTCCAGCTTCCACTGCTGAACCTTTCATCAGATTATCTGACTTGTGATTTCTAAGTTTACTGTTTCTACGTAATCTGCGTCATTCAATAATGAGGGGTAGTGGCGTCACCCTGAAATGCTGATGTTGCTGGCGATACCAATTTTATGCATTGCCTGAGTTACAAAAATTCGATTGATAGGGTTTTGTATTAGCAAAAGTCATTGATGGAGGTGAGGGGATAAGAAAAAACAGACGGAAAATTATGGCAATTTCTCCTACGATTGCTTCCTCCCATTCAAGAGATTTTTATCCGTCGGAAGAGATGGGAAGAGAGAAATACTGGAGCCCTACTACTTAGGTTTGAACAAAGATATTTCAATTTCTGCAAGTTCTTCAAAGAGGAAAGAGAAATCCGTTATGATGTCACGACTCCCTTGCTTCCGGTAGGTGGAAGGCACGCATAATGAGGAGGGATTCCCTACTATTTGGCGGGGATAGATTCAAGGGGAAAACTGAAGGGATTCAAGTGGTTCGTGGGGGTAGGTATCTGCAAGATTTAGTTAGGTTTTTCAAATTCTATAAAAACTTGGTAGTTTCCAAAAACGGAAGTGACTGCCACCAAAACAATTTTGATTCGTTGCTTCTCCGGAAATCTGTGACAAGCAAGATCTGGGTCGGTACAAGCAATACGGTTGGGAAACAATTCATTAAGTTCCGTAGTATTGTACCCCTTTGAATCTGAATCCGCAGATTCAGCCGATCCCCGGAGGACGGATCGGCATTTCCCTCAGAGCAAGAAGTCTTTTTCCAACTTGTATTCGTTTACGTCTCGTGAGAAAACAATATTGTTTTCGCAACTCTATATCTGGATTAGATTATGGAGAAGATAGGGAGCTTTCCCGTTCTACATGCTTATTCACAAGTTAGAAATCAATTAATAAACCGACTCACCAACTTCCTTTCGATAATTAGGAAATCAAACCTTCCTCTTGTGGAAAATAGTTATTGACGTCAGTAATAGGATCAAATCCGAGAGAGTCTTTTTTTCCATCGGGAATGAAAAAAAATATGCCGTTTACCAAAAATCTGGCAAGAAACTTAGGTTAGCAAGTGGCGGATACTTCGACTTCGTTGAGATTTTCCCAACACATTTTAAAGCATCCTTAGAGATACCTAGGGAAACAACTAATCAAAATGGAAATACTAATTTTTTAGACGAATGGAAGGAGGGGGAACCTAGATTCAATTTATTCTCTAGTTAGATTATATGGGCGAAATAGAATCATACCTCTCTACTCAACATACATATTTCTTCTCTCCACGATTATTTGTGCGTTATCCACTGAATATTTCTTCCGAATCAAATATTGGTTGGATGGCTGGACGGGTGGCAGAGTATACATCAGTTTCACGGAATTGCAACTGAAGAAACAGTATTCAAGTGGAAGGATGACGTAGAGCGTCTATCGAACGATATGTTACCTCCCATATTGTCAGTGTAGGAATGTTCAATCAAATCTGTATAGACGGCTCGATGCAACACGGAATTTGTATGTTTCGCCTGTTAAGAAATTCTTGGGAGAGAGCAATGAAGTACAACTTGGCAGAATTAATCTGCCGTGTGTCACTAGTGGGAAACGAGTTGCTAAATAAGACTGGTGTCAGTCTCCGTAGTACCAATAGACATACCAAGAAATATTTTCACCGATTCTCGATGTGTTATTTCTTTCCAAAATGATTGTTGCTGAGGCTACTCGCCAGAAAATTCTGATAGATACCGTTGATTACTGCATCGAAAAATTGGACGACATAGATTTTGAAAATTGAACAAAATGGATCGTATTGAGCTTGATTTTTTCTCAAGTTTATCCGATGGTTACATTGACGAAGAGATACTTCTTTTCAAAACAATTCTTGAAGAACGAAAAAGTTCTTAGTCGAGTCTAGACTGTTAACAAGTGAAAAATCGTAGGCTCCTCGACTGCGCTAAAACCTGCGTCGAATTTCACCTCTCTCGGGTTGTCTTGCATCGAAGCTATCCGAGCAGGATTCTCGGGTGAGGCTCTTTCTATTATGGGGAGACAAAATTGGAATCTGTTTGTGTGTGATTTAAGCCGTGGGGGGATTCAATTAAGAATATTGGTGAGAGTCTTCAAAAAACATTTCCGATCAAATGGATGAAATAAACAACTCACCTATACGGAGCCGGGCTGGAAACAACTTTATCCAGAGAATCAAAAGGGTTTCTTCCTTCGTCGGAACTGTAGCAATAGTTATCTCGACGTGTTAGAAAACTTTTATTTGAGCTCCGACGAGAAAGCCATCTCCTCATCTGATATCCTTTCACTTATTCACCTCCAATTGTCAATTCGTTATCATCCAATTTTCGAAACAAACGGCAGGGAGGTAGCTGATCACTTACTCACACCAATTCAACTTATTTCGCCTAACCTGCATGAATCCGCGACCATAGTAACTCATTTGATGGACTTCCCAATTCTATTTCGGATCTGAATGGGTTACTGGCAAGTTTGAGCTCATCCCCCCGAAAGCGACAGACTCGTTCCTATTTTCGTGTATAATGATGGAGTTTCTTTGGAGGAGGCGTCGAGAAAACTCCGACTCGTGGTCGGATCATCAGCGAACCCAACCTCGTCGGAATCTGCTGGTATTAGATCGAGTCAATTCGGAGAAGTTTTTTCAAAGATGGATTAACTCGAGAAATGGTTCCCCCACGAGTCAAGTCTATCGAAACGGGTTGTCTATTGAGTATTTTTGGAACCGAAAAAATTGGATACACCTTATTGGTCGCTAAGATTCTCATTATTCAATGGCGTAACATCAAAATTATAGCGGGATCAATTGGGGAGGATGTTACCCGCCAAGATGCGGGGTTCGCAGATTCATCTGCCCGGAAGAAGCTACTTTGCCCCGTCCCATTTCATCAATTTCAATGAATTATCAGAAGATTTGAACAGATATAAGATCTCTTGGATTTTCTGGAGAGACAGTATCGGCGAAAATTGGAGCTTATTGGGGAGATTATATACCCCTGTTTTTTTACCCCCCACCTGGTGGAGATACTTCTTCTGCGATCTAATTACAAAAGCATATCCGGAAATAGTACTTAAGATAAGTTACGACTCAAATCATGATCTTCGTAGAATTCTGAAGGAATTGCTAGGGGGTTAGTAGGTAGCGCGAAGGGCATTTACTACTCGAAGCCTGCAAAGGCTAGGATTGATATTCGGAAACAATTCTATTAATACTATATCATCCGAGACAGATCTTCTCATTCTCGAAAAAATCCCTGATAAAAGCGGAGATTTTACATCCGGGGGAATGGTCGGTATCTCAATTTCCAATAGGCCTATCTCCTATTGCTGCATCCTCTCCAATATTACTTGTTCTCCTGTCATTGAAACATCCTTTGTCTGCCGTTTCGGGTTCCAATTCCTTCATTTGTGGAACGTTTTGCACCAACCCGATTCCTAGGGGCAACCCCTGTGCAACGAGATATTATGGAGCAAAGGTTTCATTGCAAGAGTTGCATTCAAAAAAGTAGTAGAGGAGGAAGAAACAGAATTAGCAAATTTGTTCACTTTCTGAGTTCTAATGTGGAGAGCAAAAATAATTTGAATTTGCAAATTGATTTGCTATCGTGGTTAGATCCAGATATTGCAAAAACAAAAATATTTTTAAAAAAAAGAAAAAGGCAAAGCAGTTAAAAAATCCTCTATTGAGAAATCACTACCGATACAGATATGTATTAGACATATCGGCAGATTCCAAAAGGTATTGAATCAGTTGAATGATCTCACGTTAGATGAAAGAGAAGATGCGGACTACATTTTTCGATGGAAATTTAAATTTGAAACAGAATTGGAAAAATTTAGAAACTTAATTTCTCTCACGAGAATGCTAGGAGATGACCAAGATTTGATTACACTTTGTACAAATATTGAAGTAAATTCAGATTTGCTAAATTTGCAATTTAATGCAAAAACTAAACGTGATATGTTTCATAACTTATCTGTTGTTTCAGCCCATCGTTTGCGGCTAGTATTTGACGATCAAGATTTGTTGTATAAAATAATCAACCCTTTGCTAAAATTCAAAGGGAGATTAAGAGGTATATTTAGGAGACGTTTATACAGAAATGTATATAACGGTAGTTATATTTCCAATTTGTCACATATATTAACTGAACGAAATTGTAAACAGTCTTGCCTCTATAACATCGATGACCTTTTATCTCCGCGACGTAGGCGGGAATTTCGATTTCTCTATTGTCTATTGAGCCCAAAAATAGAATATTCCCAATATATATCAAGAATTAAAAAATAGACAATGCTGAGAAAAAACAAACCCTTTACCATCTCCCAAGACCGATCAGGATTCAAAAGATTAAACGTTTTTTATGGCCCAGTCACCGATTAGAAGAAGCGGCCTGTACAGGCAGATCCTGCGTTGGCGTTATGACTGGAAGTCGATTTGTAACGCTTAGAATCCGAATGTATCCTATTCCTCTAAATTAAAAAACCGGGTGTGACATACACTCAGTTGCTAAGTTGAATTCTTGAAATTGAAATAGTTGGAAGTCAATTATCCACGAATTTGAATTTCATGGATAGGTTAAAGCATTTGCCGGTCAGATCAGATGCGGTAACTCAAGTCGTGATTATGGGGTGTGTGTGGGAATGTTTATACCACCCCCCCCTAAACAACTGGATTTTCATCTTAAGAGAATTAGTGCTGCAACTAGCAGTCAAACCCCTTATAATCGATGCAAGGCGGGGACGAAGTTGTGCTTACTACTAATATTACCATGAAAAAACAAGAATCTATTCACACGCAGCTTCCGGGTGAAAATGTAAATACGGGATTCACTGCTTCTCAGATTTACTACTCAACCTACCAAGTTTCGAAGCTTACTTCCCATTTGGAATTACACCCTAGGGACTATTCATCTCAAATAGGGTTATGGAAATTACTTGGTAGACGCAAGCGTCTCCTAGCTTATTTGTTCAAGAAAAATACGGGTTTATATGAAAGAGTTTTAACAAAATTAGGTATTCGTGGATTAAAAGTGAAAGGACGTTAGCGTGAAAAAACTATCTTTTTGCCTCCTCCAGGGGTTTGATTTATCGCCTATTGTAATTGGAGCAGTTGTCTCATTCTCGGGTCAACAGAGGTTTATGATATTTAGTGGAGAGGAAGCAATTTACGAGTATTCGTCTTGAAGATATTGATCCAGTTGTAGTAAGCATGGGTCCTCATCATCCCTCAATGCACGGTGTTCTCCGGCTTGTTGTTGCTTCGCAGGGTGAAAATGTTGTTGATTGTGAACTAATATTGGGATATCTGCATCGAGGAATGGAAAAAATTGCCGAAAATCGAACAACTTCGCAATATCTTCCCTATGTGACGAGATGGGATTATTTAGCTACTATGTTTACTGAAGCAGTTACGGTCAATGCACCGGAAAAATTGGCAAATATTCAGATACCCGAAAGAGCTAGTTACATACGCGTAATCATGCCTGAATTAAGTAGAATAGCATCTCACCTGTTATGGCTCGGGCCATTCCTCTAGCGGATATCGGTGCACAAACCCCTTCTTTTATATATTTCGGGAAAGGGAGATGATTTATGACTTGTTCGAGGCGGCTACGGGTATGAGAATGATGCATAACTACTTTCGAATTGGGGGAGTTGCCGCGGATTTGCCATACGGATGGATCGATAAATGCTTGGATTTTTGCCAATATTGCCTGCCAAAAATCTATGAGTATGAGCGATTAGTTACGAAAAATCCTATTTTCTTAAAACGAGTGCAGGGAGTAGGTTTCATAAACAGACAGGAAGCCATCAATTGGGGATTATCTGGACCTTCGTTACGAGCTTCAGGGGTTCAATGGGATCTCCGCAAAATTGATCATTATGAGTGTTATGATAAGCTGGATTGGCAGATTCAGTGGCAGGGGGAAGGAGATTCTTTGGCTCGATATTTAGTACGAATCGACGAAATGAAAGAATCAATAAATATTCTTCGACAAGCTTTAAAACTTCTCCCGGGAGGTCCATATGAAAATCTAGAGGGTCGGCGTCTTGTGCAAAAGAAAGACAAAATAGATTGGAACGGTTTCAACTACCAGTTTGTCGGAAAGAAATCTTCTCCTACTCTTAAATTGCCTAAACAGGAACATTATGTAAGAGTAGAAGCTCCTAAGGGAGAATTGGGAATTTTTTTAATTGGAGATGATAGTGTCTTTCCTTGGAGATTGAAAATTCGTCCACCTGGTTTTACAAATTTGCAGATTGTCCCTCAATTGATTAGGGGAATGAAACTCGCGGATATTGTGACAATATTAGGTAGTATAGACATCATCATGGGAGAGGTTGATCGTTAGAATGATAAATAGTACCGAATTTTGCAGAAATAAACTAATTCATCTTTTTGACGAGTTAGAAATTACAATGAATCTTTCCAAATCAATTTGGATTTTTGCTTCTACTCTTCTTCTAGTTTTGGGAGTCACGACGGGAGTTTCAGTAATTGCATGGCTCGAATGAAAAGTATCCGCGGGGGTTCAGCAACGAATTGGACCAGAATATGCAGGTCCACTAGGAATTATTCAATCCCTAGCTGATGGAATTAAACTTCTTTTAAAAGAAGATATCATTCCAGCTAAGGGTAATGCCTGGTTATTTGCCGCCGGACCGGCTGTCGTAGTCACACCAGTATTTATTACTTATTTGGTAATACCTTTTGGCCAACATATCATATTATCCGATTCGGGAATAGGTGTCTTTTTCTGGATTGCTATCTCAAGTATTGTACCCCTGGGTCTTCTTGTGGCAGGGTACGGTTCAAATAATAAATATTCTTTTTTAGGCGGTCTCAGAGCGGCGGCTCAATCTATCAGTTACGAAATACCCTAGCTCTATGTGTACTGTCGATATCCCTACGTGCGATTCGCCAAGCACGAATGAAAAAGATAGAAACGTTTTTACCTTGTAATAACAGTAAAAATTTCGTTAGATGATAACCAAATAGTTATCTGGGTGAACTCAAACAGCGTTTTTGCAGTTGCGGAGTCAAACCCAATAGTTCGTGGACGAACTGAAAACTTATCCAAGCGATGCAAGAGGCATGATCCCAAGGCTGTGATTCACTCTCCAGTCTCGAAGCGGATGGGAAGAGGCAGTCAATTTCTGTTCCCCCTTGGAGTTACAAAAAGTGATGAGCAAGAAACACGAATATACGCAAGAGATTTTCGAGGCGGGGGTAAATTAAATAGTATACGTAGAACAAATTATTTGGAAAAAGAAGGGAATGAAGTTGGATATTTAGATCTATTTATAGATGTACCTATCTCTACCTTTCCCACATTTGTTCCCCTCCCCGCTTTACCATATGAAATAGACTCAGCTTCGGTAGGGATAACTGAGTAGTGTATCTACATCATTTCATTCTCGAGTATAACGCCATTCACTTGAATGATAATGTTTGGGACGAAATAACCCTCATTGAAATTCTGCAATTTAGGAGAAAAAGTGATGCAAACAAAGTTGGGTACAACCTTTTCTTTTTTAGATGCAGGGCTTAAAAATTACAATTTCTAGAATTGAGAAACTGGATGAGGTTGAGACAGATTCGGAAGCAAATTTATAGCAAACAGAATCTCATTGATTGGGGGCGTAGATTCTTATCTGCAATTTAGAGAATTTACTCCCTTCATGATCTCGATGGGGAGCCGTATGAAGATCTAAGTTCATGTACGGTTTTGAAATAGAGGCGGGAGAATCCGTCGACTATCTTTATCCGGTAGCTTGAGTACAGTTGATATAGTTGAGACACAATCCAAATATGGTTTTTGGGGGTGGAATCTGTGGCGTCAGCCAATAGGATTTATAGCCTTTTTCATCTCTTCATTGGCAGAATGTGAGAGATTGCCATTTGACTTGCCAGAGGCGGAGGAGGAGTTAGTGGCTGGTTACCAAACTGAATATTCAGGAATAAAATTTGGCTTATTTTATGTTGGTTCTCACCTAAATTTGTCAGCTTCCTCACCATTTGTAGTAGTTCTCTATTTGGGTGGATGGGATTTCTCAATTCCTTTTGTCGAAAATTTTGGACAAATTGTTTCAACTTCAAGTGTCATTGACAAGTCTCTCGACACGTTGAAACCGATTGTAGAGGTTGCCACTACATTATCCAAATCCTATTTTTACCTATTTTTCTCCATCTTGACAAGATGGACTCTACCTAGAGTCAGGATGGATCAATTACTAGATCTCGGATGGAAATTTCTACTGCCCATTGCTTCGGGAAATTCGTTGCTGACAGCTTCGTTTCGAATATTACTCATAAGTTGACGCATCCGCCTCATTTTCAGTTCAAGTTAAAACTATTGAATTTAATGTATGGAAACAAACGCATTACCTGTCCTCCCCTGTCACATGAAAATGTGTATCGAAAAGTAAATTTGAAATTGGATTTATCAATTTTATGTTTTTGGCAATAATTAAGTTTCAAAATTATGGTCAACAAGTTCTCGAAGCCGCAAACTACATTGGTCAAGGATTTGCAGTTACCTTGGATCATTCGAATCGTTTACCCATAACTGTTCAGTATCCATATGAAAAAAAATTACCATCCGAACGATTTCGTGGACGTATCCATTTCGAATTTGATAAATGTATTGCCTGCGAAGTACGCGTTCGCGTATGCCCGATCAATCTCCCAGTTGTCGATTGGATATTCCTGAAAGATGTGAAAAAGAAAAAATTGAAAAACTATAGCATTGATTTTGGAGTTTGCATATTCTGTGGGAACTGCGTTGAGTACTGCCCAACAAATTGTCTGTCGATGACCGAAGAGTATGAACTTTCCAGTTACAATCGTCATGAACTCAATTTTGATCAAACGGCTTTGGGGCGTTTACCTCCTCCCGCCTCTGAAGATGTTTCAATTCAATTAGTTTTGAATTCAAGAAATTCTTTTAGGAGATAAATCTTGAGAACAAGAAAACTTGGCACCCAAGTCATAATTTGCCACACAAATTACCTGCTCAAATAATTTTTTGGATAATCTGTCTGCTCAAAAACTGTCGAATAAAGATTAAAAATAAAAAAAAAAAAGGAAAAATTAAGTATTCACTATGAAAAAATTCAGCTGAAACACTTAAGTAATTGTGTCTAACGAATATCTCAGAATTAATTCACGATTTTGTTTTAGCACCGGTAGAATTGGGTATCCTGCTGGGAAGTTTAGGCGCAGTATCACTTGTCAATACAGTTAATTCCGCTTTTTCTCCGGGGTCGGTTTTCACTTGTATATCTTTATTATACTTTGTTTCGAATGCAGATTTCGTAGCTGCTGCGCAGTTGCCAGTTTATGTAGGAGCCATAAATGTTTTAACCGTATTTGCCGTCACGATTACTGATGAACCGGCAGGTTCTGAGACTACTGCCCGTGGCATAGGCTATATCATTACTGCAGGGACTTGCACAATCCTTTTTTCAACATTATCTTTTGTGATTCACAATACTAAATGGTTTGACTTAAGTCTCATTCCTCAATCGGGAATTTCTACATCAGGCACACTCGGAAGTAATGTCCAACAACTTGGATATAAATTATTGGGAGAATTCGTAATACCATTCGAACTTCTCTCGATACTTCTCCTAGCTGCTTTAGTGGGAGCAATTAATCTAGCACGCAATGAAGATGCATTTATTGTCAATAAGAAATCA
The DNA here is from genome assembly GCF_014529385.1 of Adiantum capillus-veneris. NCBI lineage: Eukaryota > Viridiplantae > Streptophyta > Polypodiopsida > Polypodiales > Pteridaceae > Adiantum > Adiantum capillus-veneris. The sequence continues at coordinate 3,192,794 of NW_028221440.1, forward strand.
GCTGCTTCAGCACCCTACAAAAATTCTACATTTTTCTAACCGACGGAGAATTATTTAAATAGAAATTTATATCGAAGCCCCGGGAAAAAAAAAAAAAGATAGATTGACTCATCAAAATGTTCGAGGAGAAATTTAATAGATCACGTTTGAACAAGGACTAATTCTGAGTGCTTATCTTTTATGTGTAGGTTTTTTCGGTCTAATTACGAGTAGAAATATGGTTAGGGCACTGATGAGTCTAGAGCTAATCTTTAACGCGATTACTTTAAATTTCATTACACTTTCAAATCTTTTTGACAACCGAGAGACTGGGGAAATATTTACATTATTTGTAATAGCCGTTGCAGCTGCTGAAGCTGCTACCGGGTTAGCTATTGCCCTTTCTATACATCGAAACAGGAGATCTACTCGTATCGATCAATCGAATTTGTTAAAATGGTGATTGATTGATAGGTTATACAGTTTTAAACACCTAGTTGTTGAATTTTCCCTCGGCGGCAATATTTTCACCTCAACAAATTAGTTTGATACTTTCTTCCAATTATATCTGCTAACTAACACCTTTTTTAGTTTACCATAACTTCAATATATAGCTTATCCCCCGAGTAGAAAAAAAAAAGAGAAATTTTTACAAAATAAAACTTAATTGGATAGATTTTGAAAGTGATGAAAAGAGCTTATCGGGAGTATTCGGCTATGGGGGGGGAAAATAGATTTTCTTTTTTTCAAGTAACTACTAGGAATTCACCATATTGATTTAAGAGGAGTAAACAGACTCAATGGCACATTCAGTGAAAATCTATGATACATGTATTGGTTGTACCCAGTGTGTAAGAGCATGCCCTACAGATGTGCTAGAAATGATACCGTGGGATGGATGCAAGGCAAATCAAATAGCTTCTGCTCCCAGAACAGAAGATTGTGTGGGATGTAAGAGATGTGAATCTGCCTGTCCAACAGATTTTCTGAGTGTACGTGTCTACTTGGGGGCTGAAACTACCCGTAGTATGGGTCTAGCTTATTAATAGGTAGGACTGAAAAGTTAATCCCTAAATCATTCATTTCAACTCATACCCAAAACTTCCGACTTCCAAAGTTGGGTATGAGTCATCTCATTTGGCTTACACAGTCTCTATTAAAAATTATTTCTTTTTTAATTCATGATTAGTAATGTACCTCGGTTAACGGTAATCGTTTCCCTCCCAATTTTTGCTGGTCTGATGATTCCAATCCTGCCTCGTAATGGAAACAGAGTCACTCGATGGTATACTCTGGGTATTTGCATATTGGAATTTTTACCAATTACTTACATATTTTATTGTCATTTTCGAATCGATTATCAGTCAATCCAGTTGTTGGAAACCTTTAACTGGATAAACAATATCCATCTTCACTGGTCATTAGGAATCGACGGGCTTTCCCTCGGTCTTGTCATATTGACGGGTTTTGCAACTACTCTGGCAACCTTATCGGCTTGGCCTATCACTCGTAATACACGGCTATTTTACTTTTTAATGCTGATTATGTATGGCGGCCAAATTGGATTATTTGTTTCCCGAGACATTTTGCTTTTTTTCTTTATGTGGGAAATAGAACTCATTCCAGTCTATTTACTACTATGTTTATGGGGCGGAAAAAGACGTTTATACTCAGCCACGAAATTTGTCCTATACACAGCTGGTGGCTCAATATTTTTATTGGTGGCGGCTTTGACTATGAGTTTTTATGGTAGCGAGGTTCCTTCTTTTAATATTCAGGATTTGATACATAAATCATATCCCCTTTCGTTAGAAGTACTAATCTACGTAGGTTTCTTGGTGGCTTATGCCGTGAAATTGCCTATCTTTCCCTTCCATACCTGGTTACCAGATACTCATGGGGAGGCACACTACAGCACATGTATGTTATTAGCCGGAGTGCTGTTAAAAATGGGTGGATACGGACTTATTCGAATTAATTTGGAATTATTAACTCATGCACATTTTTTACTTGGATCGTGGATGATGTTATTTGGAGCGATTCAAATTATATACGCCTCCTTAATTTCAATGAGTCAGCGCAATTTTAAAAGAAGAATAGCTTATTCTTCCATTTCTCATATGGGTTTTGTAACCATCGGAATCGGTTCTTTTACAGAGACAGGTATTAATGGAGCTATATTACAAATGATTTCCCACGGTTTGATTGGAGCTGCCTTATTTTTCCTCGCAGGTACCTGTTACGACAGAACTCGAACTTATCTACTAGATCAATTGGGAGGGGCTGCTATTTCAATGCCTAAATTATTTACCATGTTTAGCACCCTTTCGTTGGCTTCTCTTGCATTACCGGGAATGAGTGGTTTCGTGTCGGAATTGCTAGTTTTTTTGGGAGTTGTTACTTCTAATCAATATTCTTTTGCCTTTAAGGCGGGAATTACGGTGCTAGAGGGAATTGGTACGGTATTAACTCCCATCTACTTACTATCAATGTTACGCCAACTATTTTATGGTTACAGGTTTTTTGACAAATCAAATCCTTACTCAATTGATCCTGGTCCAAGAGAATTATTTATTCTAATTTGTTTTCTCCTACCAATACTAGGTATCGGTTTATACCCAAATTTGATTTTATCTATTGGGAGTACTGAAATCCCTTCCCTCCCACTTACATGACTCAACGTTCTGAGCTAAAAAATGAGTACCTAGAGAATTTAGTACAAACAAATAAGCTTATTTGTACACCACCTCTATGGCATAGAAGCATGGGATAAAGAAAAGAGTTTCTTGGAAGGCTAATATAATAGATTCATACTGTACACGAAATAGCTGCAATTTTGTAATTGTTTTTATCTGCAGGAAATGGAGAGGCAGAAACAGACATTTGGAAAATACATCTATTTACTAGCAAGTCTGTTCCTGTTTCTCCTTTTAGGTTTTTGGAGTTATTTTGCTACCCTGCTGCTCCCCCAATTTCTCAATGTAGTTAAAATTTTTGTCAATTAATTTTTTTTTTTTTCAAACCACTTTTTTTTTAATCTCCCCCTTCCTTTTTATTTTCCTTCAATTTGCCAAAATTAACCTTCTGGTCTTTACGCTAACCATCCGTAATTATGCAATCCAACTCCTAATAAATTGACTCCCAAGAAACAAATCCAAACTAAGAAAAATCCCATAGATGCTGTCGTGGCCGGTCCCTCCCCCATCTTTCTCTTATCCACCTTTGTATGAAGGTAAGTAGCATATACTAACCGAGTTACCAACGCCCAAGTCTCTTTTGGGTCCCAACTCCAGTAAGATCCCCGAGCTTCATTAGCCCACACTGCGCCAGAAAGTATACCAATAGTCAACAGAGAAACCCCAAACTTATTGTTTGGCAAGCCCACTTATCCAAGCAATTAATCAATTGGCACTTCCGTGAGTTGGAGATGAGGAAGTAGGAATAGTTTTCTGCACCGGTTTGTTTCCACAGATTCTTACGAGGGTTCATCAAAAAAAAGAAAGATTGTTTTTCAAACTTGTGTTCCAAAGTTACACTACCTACCTTGCCGTAGAATAAACTTAATAAAGTTATTGCTAGCGAAGACCCACACAATGAGGTTATATAACTAATCAACATCGCACTTACATGCGTCATTAACCACTGAGACTGCGAAGCGGGTACTAACAACGTGGGGGAACGCATTTGCTGGGGAAGACTTGAAGTTGCGAAGGCGTGAATCAACATAGCACCAGGTGCGAGTACTGCATGCGATAAACCAATTTGGTCTCTAACTTCTAAAATTGAATATAATAAGGAGAAGCCCCACGATAGAAACATTAGCGACTCGTACAGATTACCTAGCGGTAAGTGCCTGGTTTGGAGGTAGCGAGTAATCAGAAATCCTGTAGTACAGAAAAAAGCAATTGTCATGCTATTTTTGCTGAAATGATCAATTTTATCAACTTTGTAAAATAAATTGATGAGGTTCAACAAAGTTACGAAAAAAAACATCACAAACGAAATATTAACAAATATGTACTCTATGCCTGTATATGTCGTAATTGAGGGAGACCAGTAATTTATTCTTTTAATTTATTACGAATTAATCACTTTAGAGTGGATTATCACCAATAAAGTCGGTGACTTTATTTTCTAAGTAATCAAGGTAGTTTACAATTTGTCTTTTTTTTTTTTATTTCACTATTTCACGTGCCGCTACTCGGATTCGAACCGAGATGCTTTGGCACTGCTTCCTAAGAGCAGCGTGTCTACCTATTTCACCATAGCGGCTTATCAAAATAGAAACAAATACATACTTAATTGTATATTGGTTCGGACCGATAAGTCAACTGTTACATAGTTTGATAAGATGTAACAGAAGTTTTGAAATGCATATAGGTTAAGAAATAAGAAGATTAATCACTTATTTAGTTAGTTCATTTATTAAAAAAAAAAACATCTTAATCTAAACCAGATGGGTAGATATAATCGTGTATATAGATAGATAGATATACGGAATATGGCGCAGTTTGGTAGCGCGCCATCTTGGGGTGATGGAGGTCACAGGTTCAAATCCTGCTATTCCGAACGTAGACGAGCCCTTTCTATCTATAGAAATGTCGTAACATCGTGCATGTTATAACACTGCACAGAGACCCACACTACGGCTTAGTTTAAAGCGAGTGTTACGTGGCTTATGTGTTTGTACATAAATAGGTTAAATTAAACTAACGAGGGAAAATCTTAAAAAAGGAAGGAGTTATAACCCCCCCCCTTCTTTTTTTTTCCTTGATTTATTTCTTTCTATTTTCTAAATTTGTGGTATGGAAGTCTAAGAAATTCCCTGTATCTTGCGCTCTCACAATATGCTTTAAGATCGGTCAAATTCTTACATTGACGTGAAATAACATTTAAATACTTATTTGGGATATATCTTTGTTCTAATAGGGAGGTCATTTCATCCTTAAACTCAATATTTCCAAAAATAGATTAACATACACCAATTGCTTGAAGTTGATTGATAAAGGCGATTACGTCACTGATTATCCATACTATAACTGTTATACAAAATATTTTCAAATTTCACCCAATTTTTCTATATTTCCGGGGGGAATAAAAATTGTAGATTATTAATATGTCAAATTTTGTCAGTTCCTGTCAAGGAATTATGCTAATTTTGTGGTTTTTTAACTGTTTGTTCACTCTTCTACATATCTGTCAAACAACTACCCGGGAATATAGAATAGTACTAATTTTTCTGGAAAGGTTTTTTTTCAGTTCCATAATAAAAACTTTTTGAACGTCCGCTTAAAACAGATTGAGCCAAAGAAAAAGATTTCAACGACTTTTCCACTGATTTAATTTTCCAGCTATGATTACGAATTTTCTTCATTGATGCAGAAGTACGTTTCTTCGGAACGGCCATATTCTATTGAGTATTCTTGTAGCTTTTTCTCTTTGCAATTACCAGTTATGTTGATATGTATCAGTAGAATGAATATAATGGATAGAAAAGTGGACAAATAACAAAGAGGGACAGATATCAAATAAAAAAAAAACTTTGCATCGATGCATCAATCTTTCAAGTATCTTAGTAATTTGACTTACCTATGCAATTATTTGTTAGTTGCATTACTACAATTAAAATGGATGGAATCAATTGCAAATCTAATTATACTTCCTCTGCATCCTCGACTCCCTCACGTTTTTCTTTTGGAAAAAATCTTTTTTATTACCAATTTATCTTCGAAACAGTTATGTAAGATCCGTCCCTTGACAACTGCATTCGCTAGCCACGGAGAACCAATATCTATTTTAGATCCGTCACGAATAAGCAAGACTCGACCCATGGATACTTTTGTGTCAGATCCCCGTGTATTTAAATTTGAGGGAAAATGACGAACATCGTGGAATCTTCCCGGTTGTACTCGTAGTTGTTTTCCTCCAATATCAATAATTGCGTATCCACCAATTCTGACTCTCTCTTTCCATTTTTCCATATTTCCTCCCCCCGAGAAAGAAAAAAATTCGTTCACAAAGCGAGTTGATTCGTTTCCAAATTTTACAACTCGAATAAGTATCTCGGTCACGTGCAAATACTGTCAAGTTTTTTGATTGTTGCTTCTTTCATGAAATCAAAATTATTGAGTCTCTTTTTCTTTTTTACTCAAAAATCAATTATTTTGTCTGCATACATTCCATCTAGTAATGCTCTTACACTTCCCCCCCCCCCCGTCGGGAAGTAGCAACAAATTAAATTTGGAGTTGACTACGTCTGTGAAACTTTCAAACGAATACGCTTGGATTATTCCTTCGTGTCCATTAATAGCTTCTTGTTGCACTGGATCGTTATCATTCTTTTTTCCAAGAGTTGCAAGGGGTTTCCATCGCCTGTGCGCATTGCTCAACGTTTTTTCATTAGCTATTTCTACGTTTGTGTCACTTGCCATATTTCAGGAACAATTTGTGAAAAACCCGATTCAGCAATATTTATGGATTTGGATACCGAGAAGTACTTTTTGCGTAGAAATAGGCTTTTTAGTCGATTCACTTACTTTAGTAATGTCACTACTGGTTACCACTGTAGGCGTGTTAGTTATGATTTATAGCGATAGTTATATGTGTTATGACCGGGGATATACCAGGTTTTATGCTTATTTGAGTTTGTTTACCGCGTCAATGTTAGGGTCAGTTCTCAGCCCCAACTTAATACAGCTTTACGTGTTTTGGGAGTTAGTTGGAATGTGTTCCTATCTATTAGTAGGTTTTTGGTTTGCTAGGTCAAGTGCCGCAAATGCTTGTCAAAAAGCTTTTGTTACCAACCGCATAGGAGATTTTGGATTACTTTTAGGTATTCTAGGTATTTACTGGACAACTGGTAGTTTCGAGATTTCCGAATTGTGTGATTGATTTGCCAAATTAAAAGAAATTGGATTTTCCAATCCAATCTTGACAAATATCATTGCTTTTTTACTCCTTGCAGGTCCAGTTGCTAAATCTGCTCAATTTCCGCTTCACGTATGGCTGCCAGATGCAATGGAGGGACCCACGCCCATATCGGCCCTTATTCACGCAGCTACTATGGTAGCTGCCGGGATTTTTTTCATTGCCCGAATTTATGGTCTAATTTCTACGCTTCCCTTAGTGATGCAAGCCAGCTCTTGGCTTGGTGGAGCAACGGCTTTGCTGGGTGCCACATTAGCTCTTGCACAAAGAGATCTAAAAAAGGGTCTTGCTTATTCCACCATGTCTCAGTTGGGATATATGGTTTCAGCCCTAGGCATCGGCGCTTACCAATCTGCTCTCTTCCATCTCGTGACGCATGCCTATTCAAAAGCTTTATTATTTCTCGGAGCCGGTTCAGTAATTCACTCAATTGAAAAAGTTGTTGGATATTCACCTAACAGGAGTCAAAACATGTTTTTCATGGGTGGCTTACGTAAGTACATGCCAATTACTGGAACTACTTTTCTTCCGGGTACCCTTTCTCTATCTGGAATACCGCCCTTAGCCTGTTTTTGGTCCAAAGATGAGATTATTCACGAAAGTTGGTTAAGTTCTCTTCCACTTGGAATTCTAGCTTCTGGCACAGCAGGTCTTACGGCGTTTTATATGTTTCGTATCTATCTCCTTACTTTCGAGGGGGATTTTTGCACTATTAAAACGGATTGGGTTGACTTTAACCATTTTGCGCCATTGTCCATAAGTATGTGGGGTGAAACTGAAGGAAATCTTTCACTAAATCAAATTAATCAAAATGTTGCATCGGTACGATTGGGAATAACAAAAAACAAAGGGTTTTCGTCATCATATCTAGCAAACCCAAATGGAATTACTAACGTCCATTACGATCAGAGCTTGCCGAAGCCTAAAGAATCGTCTTCTGCCATGACATTTTCTCTAGTGATGCTTGCAATACCCACTACATTAGTAGGACTACTGGGAATTAATCTCATAGGAGAAACTGCCAATTTTGAATTATCCCCGAGTGGTTAATTAATCCAGTTCACTTTTTCGAACTTAGTAAATCTTTCAATATTTATATAAAAATATTGCTAAACTCGCGTAGCTCACTTATTTTATCTTTTTTTGGAATATTTTTTTCCTTCATTATTTACAAAAAAAGTTATAAATATTTTTATATTACTAAAAAATTAGTTGGATTTACCAAATTAGTTAGTAAATTTGGGTTGCTTGTTCAATCTTGGTCACTAAATCGGGGTTATATTGATTACTATTATGATATATGCTTTGTGCGTAATCTAAGATCTTTAAGTAAGTCACTTTCAGATTTTGATCGTTACGGAATCGACGGTTTTGTCAACGTAATCGGAGCCTTAAATTTTTTTGGAGGAGAGTTTATACGTTACGGAGAAAATGGTAGGATATCTTATTACTTATTCATAATTATTTTTGGAGCTATTTTATCATCAGTACTAATCTTCATCTTTTTTCCTTTTCCATAAACTGCTACTTTCGTTTCACGAAACTCCAATTCGCGTTCATTTCTCCCGACTATTTTTCATCTTCCCCATCTTTCTAATTCTATTTTGCTTCCTCTATTCCCCCTAATTCTAGTCCTCAAAATAACGTGGAGGAAGAATCCCGCAACTATTCTACTACGCCTCCCGGAAGGGGGGAATAGAAACCACTCATTGGTGATTGATCAATACGAATCTTGGGAGGGGCTTGCCAGGTTGATCTTGACCTCGTCTCGGCCGGTTGACCCCCCCCCCCACCCTCCCACGCCCATGATTTGGGGGCCCCTCCATTCGAATGGGATTGCTATCGCCACTACCCCCCCCTATAATGAATGGGGGCTAGGGAGTACGCAAAGTTTTTGCAATGGCAAAGAAAGCTTAACTCCTTCCAGATTTGGAATTGGCTTCTGGAAAAAAGGTATTCAAGCAAGTGTGTATGGGACTGAATCCCCTACCATTTTCCCCGGTAGCTCAGCGGTAGAGCGGTCGGCTGTTAACCGATTGGTCGTAGGTTCGAATCCTATCCGGGGAGATCCGTATCTACGTCAAGAATTTCCACTAATACTAATTAGGATTAGGAGAGCTGTATTTCACATCACACATATGCCAAATCAAGTTGGCGTGACCCACCAACCACTGAATGGTTTGCTATCGCGCTATTTTAGGCCTCGACACCAACGAATGGAAACGAGAATATTGGCACGTTCCGTTCTCCCCCCCCCCCCACTTGACTAATTTAATTGGCCCATTCCAGTCATTCGATACACCGGATTGATTTAAAGTGGAAATTCTTAGATTTCGACGCCTCAATGAGATCCTTGGAGCTACTTGGGGAGGGTGAGGGGGGGGGGGGAAATCCAAAATCTTATCGAGGATAGTTATTGGGAAGACAAAGAATTGTCTTCGTTCGCATAATTCCTGCGGAATAACCTATATCACTCCTTCCAATCCTACCTCTCAGTGGAGAGACTCCTAATTCCTATAGTAACTGTTCTCCAACTTCTTTTCTTTTTGAAATGCTATAATTAGATTTTCCGTATCAGTAAAAGGAAAATAGAGATCTTCCTCCTACTGAGTGAGTTGGCTTCCAATTCTATGGCTAGAGATCTAAACGGAGTGGGGAGTATCTAGGTGAGGAAACAACAGTTGTTTCATGACATCGAACTTTCATGAAGGAATTGTTTCATTGTTCAATCCAGTGATGCTTTACCAAACCGAAACGGATTGGATAGATATTCATAAGTTTCAAGCAACATATTATAAATAAGAAAATCCCGAAATGGGGAACGGTTCCGTCTCAGCCATTTGTTTCTATGAACCAGAAGCCTAAACCGAAGAAATCGTTCCGGGAAATCCTCCGCTACCGCGTAGCAACCCAAACGAACGGGAGTAAATATCTGCGGATATTGCAGATGTATATCTACGGAAGAGGTTTCCCTGACGTATTCGGAATCTCGCTCCTCCTCTTCCAGAGGAAGATTATTCCGCCGATTGAGAGATGAGTCGGGTTTCAATTTTGGATTCTCTTCGCTATAGAGGAAAAAATCTTTAATTTTATTATTTGACATCTTCTGAAGGCGCTGCCTTCTCATACCGTAAATGGTGTGAAGCCTCCGTGCCAGTTCTTTCGTTGACAACAAGTTGCGGCGCAGGGAAGGAATGTTAGGGTCTGGCTGGAACAGAAGCATGGGGTCCCAGATGAAGCGCCCCCCGAAGAGTCGAGTCATTTCATTCAATCGATCACAATGTGTTTCATACTCATTAGATGAATCGCCAGAGATTCCCAATTCGAGAAATTGCTCACGTAACAACATATTATCCAATCGGTTTTCCAATCTTTTAATGGAATTATCTGTTCCATTAGTGACAGATTTCTCGAAGCTGAAAAGATACCCGCTTTTCTCGCGCCACTTACTTCTCTTTCCCCTAATCTTACTGAATTCAAAATCTTGTTGGGGTATGTAATTCTGATTGTAGTAAAGAAGAATTAAGTTATACAAATGGTTGGGTTCGGATAATACCCCCATCAATTCGTAAGTCCCGCTTCGCAGGAAACGGAGACGCCAAGCCTTGCGGGACCAAGTAATCTCACGCGATATCTCTGCCGCTGAGTTTCTTAATTCGGGTGACTGTTGCATCTCGAAATCGGTTAGACTACTAATTCTCCCTCTTTTCAGAGATTTGGAAGAGCGACTTAGAGAGGTTACACCTGAGCAATACTTGGGTTTTCCAATAGGAAGAGGGGGAGGAAAACTATTACTGCGCCGGCTCTCTCCCCTACAAATTTCCGGACGTGGGAAATTATTCGAGAGGTTTTCTAGGACGCCACAAGCTAGGTTTAAGTCATTCTCTACGAGTTTGTCGATAACAATGAAATTATCTTCTTTTCCCCTATCCATTTGGAACGAATCGCGAGCTACTAATTTGGCTATTAGCTCTGGGAGATGCAAAAACATAGTGAATTCATCAATTGTTGATTCGGTTGTTGAAGGTTCCACATACCAGTTAGACAAGTAATAAAATCGCATTTTTAACTCGTCACGACCAATAAATGGAAAAGTTGTGAGAGAAATATCTGTCAAACTATTCTTTACTTCTGCCATCTTGTAGGAAGAGATTTCCCATTCAGAATTAGATTCCATCTCATTGCCCATATCACTAACAGTCGAATGTTGCCTATGCAAAGCTAATCCAATTGTGTTGCTACATACAAACTTTCTCCCTTTGGAAGTACCTATCAATAACGCTTCATTAGCGAGAAGAAGTAAATCTCGTTTACTATAACCTGCAGTTCCAGACACAGTACTCTCAAGAAGAGTCGGATTAGCCCCTACCTCGAAACCTTTGATACGTAATAGAATTGACAATTCTTTCTGACGTTGACGCCCATTGGACCTCCGAAAATTTATTAATTAGTTTAACCGATTCGGAGCTACTGAAGCTGGATCTATCCTCGCAGGTACGTGAGTCGTGGCAATAACGACATTCTCGCGGATGTCGGAGTTGCCGAGCTTGTGACCAATACTCTTCAATATTTGGCAAAGTAGAAATTTGGGATCAGCTTCTAGCTTATTATACGAACGACAAATATTCAATTCATGAATATCTTGAATCCATAATGTACAAGGAGACATTTCTTTCGCTATTTCAAAGACGATATTTAATCGGTGTACGCTCTCTTTCGAGATGAAATTTCCACGTACATTATTGAAAAAAGATCGGTTGTATATGAATTTTTTGAGTGGTAGTTTCACCACTGGAAAGTAGGAGTTGGATGCTACATCTCTAATAAGAGAGGATCTGCCAGTTTCTACAGGTCCTACTAGCAAAATTCCTTTGGATGGTAATAATCCCGATTGGAGTGAAATAGGTATGTCACGACATGGCATATTTAGTAGACTGTCTCTTCGCCTTGTTGTTGCCGAAAATAGAATATCTCTCCCAAGGGCGGAAAAAGCCCACTTCTCCGCAGGATCCAACTTACGAATCTTGTGACCCAATAGATCATTTTGCCAGAATTGAAGTAAGTATGCCAAAACGTTGGATCTATCTTGCGGGTAAGGTTCATGAAAAATCTTGTTGCTCGATAAATCATAATTGAATTTTGATTTCGATGCATACCTGTAGAGAATCTTAGTCGTTACCAAATGTTGAGTCAGTAGTTCTTTATTACTATCTAAAATATCAGAGCTTTCTCTACGAAATATCCACGAATCAATTTCATTTTTCACGAAAAGGAAAAAAAGTATATTACTTACACAATTCAAGAATCTATTGAGAGAATGAATTAGTAGATCTCTTGTTAACATTTAGCTTGTCGGGGGGAATACATTACCTTTCTCAAATAGGATCCACGCATTGGGTCTGTTAAATAGTCAATAGTAGCAAAACGTTTCCACAAATGAAAGGAATTGGAACCCGAAACGGCAGACAAAGGATGTTTCAATGACAGGAGAACAAGTAATATTGAGAGGATGCAGCAATAGGAGATAGGCCTATTGGAAAATTGAGATACCGACCATTCCCCGGATGTAAAATCTCCGCTTTATCAGGGATTTTTTCGAGAATGAGAAGATCTGTCTCGGATGATATAGTATTAATAGAATTGTTTCCGAATATCAATCCTAGCCTTTGCAGGCTTCGGAGTAAATAGCCCTTCGCGCTACCTACTAAACCCCTAGCAATTCCTTCAGAAATTCTACGAAGATCATGATTTGAGTCGTAACTTATCTTAAGTACTATTTCCGGATATGCTTTTGTAATTAGATCGCAGAAGTATCTCCACCAGGTGGGGGTAAAAAACAGGGGTATATAATCTCCCAATAAGCTCCAATTTTCGCCGATACTGTCTCTCCAGAAAATCCAAGAGATCTTATATCTGTTCAAATCTTCTGATAATTCATTGAAATTGATGAAATGGGACGGGCAAGTAGCTTCTTCCCGGGCAGATGAATCTGCGAACCCCGCATCTTGGCGGGTAACATCCTCCCCAATTGATCCCGCTATAAATCTTGATGTTACGCCATTGAATAATGAGAATCTTAGCGACCAATAAGGTGTATCCAATTTTTTCGGTTCCCAAAAATACTCAATAGACAACCCGTTTCGATAGACTTGACTCGTGGGGGAACCATTTCTCGAGTCTAATCCATCTTTGAAAAACTTCTCCGAATTGACTCGATCTAATACCAGCAGATTCCGACGAGGTTGGGTTCGCTGATGATCCGACCACGAGTCGGAGTTTCTCGACGCCTCCTCCAAAGAAACTCCATCATTACTACACGAAAATAGGAACGAGTCTGTCGCTTCACGGGGGGATGAGCTCAAACTTGCCAGTAACCCATTCAGATCCGAAATAGAATTGGGAAGTCCATCCAAATGAGTTACTATGGTCGCGGATTCATGCAGGTTAGGCGAAATAAGTTGAATTGGTGTGAGTAAGTGATCAGCTACCTCCCCTGCCGTTTGTTTCGAAAAATTGGATGATAACGAATCTGACAATTGGAGGTGAATAAGTGAAAGGATATCAGATGAGGAGATGGCTTTCTCGTCGGAGCTCAAATAAAAGTTTTCTAACACGTCGAGATAACTATTGCTACAGTTCCCGACGAAGAAACCCCTTTTGATTCTCTGGATAAAGTTGTTTCCAGCCCGGCTCCGTATAGGTGAGTTGTTTATTTCATCCATTTGATCGGAAATGTTTTTTGGAAGACTCTCACCAATATTCCTAATTGAATTCCCCCCACGGCTTAAATCACACACAAACAGATTCCAATTTTGTCTCCCCATAATAGAAAGAGCCTCACCCGAGAATCCTGCTCGGATAGCTTCGATGCAAGACAACCCGAGAGAGGTGAAATTCGACGCAGGTTTTAGCGCAGTCGAGGAGCCTACCGATTTTTCACTTGTTAACAGTCTAGACTCGACTAAGAAACTTTTTCTTTCTTCAAGAATTGTTTTGAAAAGAAGTATCTCTTCGTCAATGTAACCATCGGATAAACTTGAGAAAAAATCAAGCTCAATACGATCCATTTTGTTCAATTTTTCAAAATCTATGTCGTCCAATTTTTCGATGCAGTAATCAACGGTATCTATCAGAATTTTCTGGCGAGTAGCCTCAGCAACAATCATTTTGGAAAGAAATAACACATCGAGAAATCGGTGAAAATATTTCTTGGTATGTCTATTGGTACTACGGAGACTGACACCAGTCTTATTTAGCAACTCGTTTCCCACTAGTGACACACGGCAGATTAATTCTGCCAAGTTGTACTTCATTGCTTCTCCCAAGAATTTCTTAACAGGCGAAACATACAAATTCCGTGTTGCATCGAGCCGTCTATACAGATTTGATTGAACATTCCTACACTGACCAATATGGGAGGTAACATATTCGTTCGATAGACGCTCTACGTCATCCTTCCACTTGAATACTGTTTCTTCAGTTGCAATTCCCGTGAAACTGATGTATACTCTGCCACCCGTCCAGCCATCCAACCAATATTTGATTCGGAAGAAATATTCAGTGGATAACGCACAAAAATAATCGTGGAGAAGAAATATGTATGTTGAGTAGAGAGGTATGATTCTATTTCGCCCATATAATCTAACTAGAGAATAAATTGAATCTAGGTTCCCCCCTCCTTCCAATTCGTCTAAAAAATTAGTATTTCCATTTTGATTAGTTGTTTCCCTAGGTATCTCTAAGGATGCTTTAAAATAGGTTGGGAAAATCTCAACGAAGTCGAAGTATCCGCCACTTGCTAACCTAAGTTTCTTGCCAGATATTTTGGTAAACGGCATATTTTTTTTCATTCCCGATGGAAAAAAGACTCTCTCGGATTTGATCCTATTACTGACGTCAATAACTATTTTCCCACCAAGAGGAAGGTTTGATTTCCTAATTATCGAAAGGAAGTTGGTGAGTCGGTTTATTAATTGATTTCTAACTTGTGAATAAGCATGTAGAACGGGAAAGCCTCCCTCATCTTCTCCATAATCTAATCCAGATATAGAGTTGCGAAACAATATTGTTTTCTCACGAGACGTAAACGAATACAAGTTGGAAAAGACTTCTTGCTCAGAGGGAAATGCCGATCCGTCCCTCCGGGGATCGGCTGAATCTGCGGATTCAGATTCAAAGGGGTACAATACTACGGAACTTAATGAATTGTTTCCCAACCGTATTGCTTGTAACCGACCCAGATCTTGCTTGTCACAGATTTCCCGGAGAAGCAACGAATCAAAATTGTTTTGGTGGCAGTCACTTCCGTTTTTGGAAACTACCAAGTTTTTATAGAATTTGAAAAACCTAACTAAATCTTGCAGATACCTACCCCCACGAACCACTTGAATCCCTTCAGTTTTCCCCTTGAATCTATCCCCGCCAAATAGTAGGGAATCCCTCCTCATTATGCGTGCCTTCCACCTACCGGAAGGCAAGGGAGTCGTGACATCATAACGGATTTCTCTTTCCTCCTTTGAAGAACTTGCAGAAATTGAAATATCTTTGTTCAAACCTAAGTAGTAGGGCTCCAGTATTTCTCTCTTCCCATCTCTTCCGACGGATAAAAATCTCTTGAATTGGAGGAAGCAATCGTAGGAGAAATTGCCATAATTTTCCGTCTGTTTCTTTCTTATCCCCTCACCTCCATCAATGACTTTTGCTAATACAAAACCCCTATCAATCGAATTTTTGTAACTCAGGCAATGCATAAAAATTGGTATCGCCAGCAACATCAGCATTTCCAGGGTGACGCCACTACCCCTCATTATTGAATGACGCAGATTACGTAGAAACAGTAAACTTAGAAATCACAAGTCAGATAATCTGATGAAAGGTTCAGCAGTGGAAGCTGGACTAACTACAAGTTCTTCGAGATAGTGGTTTTTCAATGATTCGGAGAAGTAGTTTAATGCATCGATTTCTAAGAAGTCCCAAACTTTAGATGAATAATCTCGGCCCCTTACTCCTCTTCCTTTTTCTATCACCTTTTTTACCATAGCTTTTTTCCCATATTAGTTCTGAGACTACTTATCTATCTATTTCCCATATTTATTATACTGAGAATTTCGAACATTTCAAGATGTGATGGAGGAAATCTATCAGACGAGTCTGGTTCTTTCCGTAAATAGTTGCATCCGAAGCTGGAATGAAATTGGGAATTCTCAGATGTTATTGTCGAGGAGACCCGCATATATCCCACCCAACTCGGCAAATTTTCCCTGCCTTAAGCGGGCGGAGCAGTAGTATTGAATTACTCGGATGGGCGAACGACGGGGATTGAACCCGCGCGTGATGGATCCACAATCCATTGCCTTGATCCACTTGGCTACGTCCGCCCCTTTTGCCACTTGCTTTTGTTAAGGGGCTCCCCAAATGTGAACGAGATCCATCTGTTAAGCTAGATAGCTTATTTGGATGATACACATCCATATTAACTGCATGTATCTAACAAGACAACATAGAATCTGAAAAATGAGGAATGTACTCCCAACTCCTTCTACCCAAAAGATTGAAAGGTTACAAGAATTCAGCGAATCAAATTAGTAACTCTTTTCAATTAGGAAATCCCGGAAGGATATTCCAATTCTTCGTTCTTCTCAATTCGAGATGGGAAACTGATGACCGTGAGATTGTGACAGTCCGTTATCCTCTCCCTTTTTGCTCCACCGTACGGACCTTACCTTTTCCTTTTCATTGGATACCAAACTATATCTTCTTAAATTGAAGGGTTTGGTATCCAGCTGTGCTGCCTAACCAGACGGATATTATCCGTTTATAGAAGGGGCGTCGACAGAGGCTAAGTCTAAGGGGAAGTTATGAGCGTTACGTTCATGCATGACTTCCATACCTAGGTTGGCGCGGTTTATGATGTCAGCCCAGGTGTTTATAACGCGACCTTGGCTGTCAACCACAGATTGGTTGAAGTTAAAACCATTCAAGTTGAATGCCATAGTACTGATGCCTAAGGCGGTGAACCAGATACCTACCACGGGCCAAGCAGCTAAGAAGAAGTGTAGAGAACGAGAATTGTTGAAGCTAGCATATTGGAAGATCAAACGACCGAAGTAGCCGTGAGCAGCTACAATGTTGTAAGTTTCTTCTTCTTGACCAAACTTATAACCTGCATTGGCAGACTCATTCTCAGTAGTTTCTCTAATCAAACTAGAAGTTACCAAAGAACCATGCATAGCACTGAATAGAGAGCCGCCGAATACGCCAGCTACACCCAACATGTGGAAAGGATGCATAAGGATGTTGTGCTCAGCCTGGAATACGATCATGAAGTTGAAAGTACCAGAAATGCCCAGAGGCATACCGTCAGAGAAACTTCCTTGACCAATTGGATAGATCAGGAAGACGGCGGCAGCAGCTGCGACTGGAGCTGAATAAGCGACAGCAATCCAGGGGCGCATACCTAAACGGAAGCTTAGTTCCCATTCGCGACCCATGTAGCAAGCTACACCAAGTAGGAAGTGAAGAACGATCAGTTCGTAGGGACCACCATTGTAAAGCCATTCATCGACGGAAGCTGCTTCCCAGATTGGGTAGAAGTGTAACCCAATAGCTGCAGAAGTAGGGATGATAGCGCCAGAGATAATGTTGTTACCGTATAGCAAAGAACCAGAAACGGGCTCGCGAATACCGTCAATATCTACGGGAGGAGCTGCGACGAAGGCGATGATGAATACAGAGGTTGCGGTTAGTAGGGTGGGAATCATCAAGACACCAAACCATCCGATGTAAAGACGGTTTTCAGTGCTGGTGATCCAGTCGCAGAAGCGACCCCATAGGCTTGCGCTTTCGCGTCGTTCTAAAGTTGCGGTCATGGGAATTTTTGGTTTTCGAAAAGGAATTAGTGATTCCCCAGGCTAGTAAGCCTGTTACTATGTAGCATATCACAAAAACCTATCCGTGTCAACCAAAATCGATTGAGTCTCTAGAATTCTTGGATACAGAGGCTTTTTCCCCGTATCTCAAAATTTTTTGTCACTTATTTCACAACCTGGATTCCCTAAAACAAGGGGAGAGGGAGAAATGAAATTTCTCTCCTAGGTAATGCACGCCCCTAATCAATTTTGGTCTCTAAAAAATAAAAAAAAAAAAGAATCCTGCGTCAAGCCTTTTCATGGACGAAGCACTCCGCAGCTTTGCATCGGCCAACGTATTGTAAATATTGGAATAATTGACGAACTAAGGAGGAAGTAGTCGTCAACCCCTCACTCATCCATCTCTGCGTAGTGTTTCTCGATTCCCCGATACTTGCGCCCCGATTCCAATCCACAACGAAAAGATTGTGGATTGGAACTAATCTCATCTAAGCAAAACTAACGGAAGTGGGCAAAAGCTTTGTTAGCTTCCGCAACTTTATGAGTCTCTTCCTTCTTCCGTATGGCACTCCCAGAATTTCTGGCGGCATCTATCAATTCATCACTCGACCTTAAAGCCATACTTCGACCTGAGCGTTTTCGACATGCGATCAATGACCACCGGATGGCCAAAGCTTTTCCTTTTGCAGGTACTACTTCAATGGGAACTCGATAAGTTGATCCACCCACACGTTTGGTTTCTGTGACTACATCGGGAGTTACCCCACGCACTGCCTGTCGCAGAACAGACAGTGGGTTCCTATTTGTCTTTTATCTAATCCGCTTCATAGCCTGATAAAAAATCTGATAAGCTAGTGATTTTTTGCCGTTTTTCAGGATACGATCAACTAGCATGTTTGCCAATCGATTGCGATAAATTGGATCCGATTCGATATTTCTAATTTCGTTCGCTACACTGCTCCGATGTACCACGAGTTTACAACTACGTCAGACTTCAACCAATTTTTTTTTATGTCTTTTCCCGGCGGTGTTTTAAGCTACTATTTCGGCTTCTTCACTCCATATTGTAGAGTGGATCCACCGGTTAGTGGGGGATCTCCCTCCAAACTGCACGTGCGACTTTCGTCGAATACAGCTTTCCATATGATTGGGTAATAACTACGGTTTCCAACCAATTTTTATTCATCACATAAATCATATTTACTCATTGCACATTGAGTATCCGTCTCCCTCTCTTCCACGGAGGAAGAAGAAATAGGCATGGAAAGGAAAAATCTTGCAATTCAGTTATCTCACCAGTAATGTCCGTAGGTTTCCCGATCCAATCGGTAGATGTAGGCAAAGTCTCCGTCAAATATTCGTAGTCTTAACCCGAACCTGTTCCGGAAGGAAAAGGCTTTTTTTTTTTCTCAGGTGGGAGTCCGGGTAAAACTCAACTTAACCTACTGAAGTAAAACACCTTAGACACCAAGTTGTTTCACACAAATAGACGGGTAATGGTCAATCTTTGCAGTAGCAGGCTTCGGTCCCCTGGCAATGTTGGGTCGGCTACACATTTAACATATCAGAACAATTGATACGGAATCGTTGCGATGATACGAGTTGCGACAATGCTCTGCAACGCACTGGAACGCCCTTTTTTACGATCTTTCACTCCTACAGCATCTAAGGCTCCTCTAACGATGTGATACCTAACGCCGGGTAGGTCTTTGACCCTTCCGCCTCTTACGAGGACCACCGAATGTTCCTGCAAATTGTGGCCAATACCTGGTATGTAAGCCGTTACCTCAAATTTGGAGGTTAATCGAACCCTGGCGACTTTACGTAGGGCAGAGTTGGGTTTTTTCGGTGTAGTTGTGAGATAGTCGACAGCTATAACGTCGCTATACAAAACCGTACGTGAGATTCGCATCTCATACGGCTCCTCGTCATTCAATTACTGTTGGGGGGAGAACTCTTCTCAATCGATTTCGACTATAAGTACAAAAATAAATTTACGAAAATAAATCTTACCCTTTTTCCTTGCAAATCCATTTTCAAAGTTTCGCCGTTGCGCCCCACCAATTTGCCGGATTGCAAAAAAGCGACGCAGATGGAAAAATGAAAAATCTCCCAAATTGATGCGTGGGTTTACCGATACAACGAGTTTTCCACCTTTGCGTCAATAATATGAGGCGGATTGAATATGGAGGAGATTGACGAGTCGGTATCAGCTTATCCACATGATTAATCATTTTCTGAGAAGGAATTCATTTTGAAATGAAGGCAGTTTCAACATCTCACTCTCGTTCTTCATTTCGTTCCGACGAGGCTACCTGAGGAGGATTCGGCAACCTAACGAACTACCCAATAAGAATAAGTAGGTGAACTAAACTATGGATCCATAGAAGATGGGAGGGATCTGATGACTATTTGTAGTTTACCATTGATGACGACGTGAACGTAGCAACGAGAAAAAAAA